>NC_047673.1:72404883-72473434 GCF_011762505.2 Arvicanthis niloticus | reverse complement strand
CCCATTGTTCAAAACAGTAACATCCTTTCCAGTCTGCCACCACAGTGACATCCTCCCGTGCACACAGGGTCGTGCCTCATGACTGTGCACCACAGACAACATCTTCCAGTGCAACAACAGTGACATCTCACCATTGTCATCCCCAGAGATTTCCTTCCCCCTGTCCACCACCGGGATGTCCTCACCCACTGTCCACCATAGGTATATCCTTCCACTGTTTACCACAAAGTAGGTCCATCCAATATAGATAACAGGGACTTCCTTACCACTGTCCACACATGAATGTTCTTCCACTTTCCACCCCCAGTGTGTTTCTCTCTACTGTCCACCACAGAGATGTACTTTCCCTGTCCACCAAAGGGCATTTCCCTTTGCACCAGAGAACTTCCTCACCTTTGTCCACTACAGAAACTTCTCACCACTGTCCACCACTGTGACGTCCTTTCCACTTTTCACCAAAGGACGTCCTCACACCAACTGTCCACAACGGGTGTCCTTTCTCCCCCTGTCCACAACTGAGATCTCCTCTCCACTGTCCACGAGAGGGATATCCTTCCCTCAGTTCAACCACAATGAGGTCCTTCCTACCAATATTGACAACAGGGACTTCCATCCCCACTGTTCCACAACATAACATATTTTCCTTTGCACCAGGAAACTTCTCACCACTTCCACAAGGAGATACGTCCTCACCACTGTCCACCACTCTTATGTCCCTTTACACTTTCACCATGAGGAGGTCCTCTCCACTGTCCACCACGAGACATCCTTTCCACTGTTCACCCAGGGATTTTCCTTCCCACTTCCGACCCGGGAGTTCCTCACCAACTGTCCACAACAGGGATGTCCTTTTCACTGTCTATCAACAAACTTCTCATCACTGTCTATCCAGGGGACATCTTCACCACTGTCCACACAGAGAAGTCCTCCCTGCTTTCCAACACAGAGACATCCTTCACACTGGTCCACCACAGTAACGTCCGCTCGTTGTCCCAAACGAGCATCCGCCTGTTTTTCCACAAGGCATCCTTGCCACTGTCCCACAACATTTTGTCCTCACAATGTCCACTTTTCAGGGACTCTCATGAACCACTGTCACAACATAATACCTCCACACTGAAACCACAGGGACATCCTACACATTGTCCACCACAGGGAGGTCCTCCCCACTTGTCCGAACAGGACATCCTTCTGCCTGTCCACCACAGTGATGTCCCTCCCCCACTGTACCATTCAGGGACATTCTCTGTGCGAAGAGACATGTTGTTAACCAATGTTACACCCCGAGGAGTCCGTCTGCACTCCCCATTACAAGGACATCCTTCTACTGTCCCCCCCAGAGACATTCTCTTTGTGCACCACAGGAAGTTTGTTCTTACTGTCTACAAAGCTGTCAGCTTCACTGTCCACCACAGTGATATCCTCTCAACTCTCCAACCCAGTGACATGTTCTCCCAACTATCTACACATGGTGTCCTCCCAACTATCAAACAAGTGAAGTCCTTCCAACTGAAAACAACTGGGGACATCCTTCCCATTGGTCACAACAGAAATATCCTAACGACTGTCTGCCACAGAGATGTCCTTCTCATTCTCCACCAATATGGACATCCTTCTGATATGCACCAAAAGGACGTTCTCCAGTCCACACAGTAATCCTCCCCACTGTCAACCACAGTGATATCCTCCCTACTGTCCCCACCCTCGGATTTCCCGCCCCACTGTCTACACAGGAAGTCTTCCCACAATTCAAACTAGAAAGGTCTCCCCGCTGTACAAAACAGGGACGTCTTCCTCTCTCTAACCTCAGTGATATCCTCCCTCAACCATAACAGGGATATCCATTCCCACTTTCCACCACAGGGGACGTCTCCCGAATTGCCACAAGAGGTCATTCTTTCCACTGTCCCACCATAGGGAAATCCTCTCTCTGTCCACCACAGGTATTCCTTTCCACTGGTTCACAAAGGATGTTCTCTGCACTGTCCCAGCCGGATGTCTTTTTCACTCTGCACCACAGGGACCTCCTTCCCGCGTCCACAACAGAGATGTCCTCTCCACTATCCACCACAGGGATGTCCTTTATCATCTACCCCTAAGTACGACCTCCCTCTCTCCACCACAGGACGCCTTGCCAATTGTCCCCCACAGGGATTTTGCTGCCCCAAGTCTACCAGTAGGACTCCTTCCCACTCTTCCCCACAAGGATGACTTTCCATGTCCACAACAGGATGTTCCTTTCCCACAGTCCCACAATATATATGTCCGCCAATGTCCACCACAACGGACCGTCTACTGTCCACCAGAGACAAGTCTCTCTACTTCCACCACATGTAATGTCCTTTCCACTGTCCAACCACAGGGATGGACCTCATGGCCCTGTCCATAACAGGCATGTCCTTTCTATGGTCCACCACGGACCCTTCCTTCCCACTGTCCCCAAAAAACAGGGAGGTCCTCTCTACTGTTCCACCACAGGATGTCCTTTTCCACTGTTCACACCAGTGATGTCCTCCACACTGCCACAACCAGGCATTTTCTTTTCACGCTCCACCACAGGGACCTCCTTCCTACTGTCCACCACAGAGATTTCCTCTCCACTATCCACCACAGGAATGACCTTACCAACTATCCACCTAAGTGACGACCTCCCCTCTCTCCACCACATGGACGTCCTTCACACTGTCCACCACAGGGACGACCTCTCAGTTGTCCTAAAAAGAAACATCCTCCCCACTGTCCACCACAGGAATGTCCTACTTACTGTCCACCACAGGGACAACCTCCCCACTGTCTACAACAGGGACATCCTTCCCATTGTCCACCACATGGACAATCTTTTTGCTGTCCACAAAACGGACTTCCCTCCCACTGTTTACTGCAGGGACATCTTCCTAACTGTCCACCACACAAATATGTTCCCAACTGTCCACTAGAGAACATCAATCCCACTCTACACAACAGGGAAATACTCCCCACTGTCCTCCTCAAGGAACTTCCATCCCACTGTCCACAACAGAAAGGTCCTACCCAGTGTCCACCACATGGACATCCTCCAACTATCCACCCCAAGTAGTTTCTTTCCCCAGTCCATCACATGGACGTCCTTCCCACTGTCTACCAAAGGGACATTCCTCCTACTGTCCACAACACAGACAACTTCCCCACTGTCCACCACGGGAATGTCCTCCTGTGTACAACAAGGACATTTATAAAACTGTCCACCACAGGGTTTTCTTCACCAATGTCCAGCAGAGTGACGTCCTTACCAATTTTCACCACAGGGACATCCTCCTGTGCACAAAAGATACATCCTGACCAATGTGTACCACAGGGACATCCTCCCCACTGTCCATCACATGGATGTCCTCACCACTGTCTACCACAGGGACGTCCTTCCCAATGTCCTCAAAGGTACATCCTTCCAATTGTTCACCACAGGGACATCCTCCATATTGTCTACCACAGTGACATCCCCTCCCCCATCTACAACAGAGAAGTATACCCACTGTCCACCACAGGGATGTTTTCCCCACTGTCCACCACAGGGATGTTTCCCCACTGTCCACCACATGGTTGTCCTCACCAATGTCCACCACTGGGGTGTTCTATTCCACTGTTCAAAGCATGGACATCCTCACTTCTGTATACCACAGTAACATCCTCCTTTCCACAACAGGGTCATCCTCATGACTGTGCACCACAGGGACATCTTCCAGTGCACACCAGAGACATCTTCACCACTGTCCACCCCAGAGATCTCCTCTGCACTCTCCAAAACAGGGACATCCTACCCACCAAAGGGACGTTCTCCAGAGCACCACAGAAAGGTCATCCCTGCTGTCCACCACAGGGTCTACATCAGTGATATCCTCCCCTCAGACCATAACACGGATGTCCTTCCCACTTTCCACAACAGGGACATCCTCCCCACTGTCCACAAGAGGGTCAGCCTTCCCACTGTCCACCAAAAGGTCTTTCCCAATGTCCACAACAGGGACGTTCTTCCCACAGTCCACACCATTTTTGCCCTTCCAATGTCCACCACAGTGACCTACTTGCCACTGTCCACCACAGGGATGTCTTTTGCACTGTTCACCACAGGCATGTCCTTTTCACTCTCCAAAACAAGGACATCCTTCCCACTGTCCACCACAAGGAAGCCCTCTCTACTGGCCACCTCAGGGATGTTCTTTCCACTGTCCACCACAGGGATGTACACCACACTGTCCAAAACAGGCATGTCTTTGCAACTCTCCAACAAAAAAATGTACAACCTTCTGTCCACAACAGGAACATACTTCCTAATGTCCACCTCAATGATGTCCTATCCTCTGTCCACCACAGGGACGTCCTTCCCAATGTCCACCACATTGTGGTCCTCCCCACTATCCACCAGAGTGACATGCTTGCCACTGTAGAACACACAGAGGTCCTTCCCAATGTCTAAAACATGTAAGTCCTTCCCACAGTCCAAAAGATAAATGTCCTCCGCACTGTACAACACATAGACCTGCTTCCCAATGTTCAACACAGAAAGGTCCTCCCCACTGTCCACCACAGGTATGTTCTTCCCACTGTCCACCTAAGTGACATCCTCGCCTCTTTCAACAAGATGGACATTCTTCCCACATTTCACCACAAAAAGGTCTTTCCCGATGTCCACAACAGAGATGTTCTTCCCACAGTCCACAACATAAATGTTTATCCCACTGTCCACCTCAGTGACTTAATTCCCACTGTCCACCACAGGGAGGTTTTCTCTACTGTTCGGCAAAGTGATGTCTTTTCCACTGTCCACCACAGGGACATCTTCCCCACTGTCCACAACATAGATATTCTTTCCACTGCCCAACACAGGGATGTCCTCCCCAGTGTCCACCACAGGTACGTACTAACCACTGTCCACCACCACAGGGACGTCCTACCCACTGTCTACAACAGGGAGGACCTCCCCAATCTCCACCACAGTTAGGTCCTCTCCACTGTCCACCACAGGGATGTCATTTCAACTGTCAACCACACAAATATGGTCCCAACTGTCCACTACAGAAACATCCATCCCACTGTACAAAACAGGGAAATACTCCCCACTGGCCTCCACAAGGATGTCCATCCAACTGTCTACAACAGAAAGGTCCTACACACTGTGCACCACAGGGACATCCTCCCAACTGTCCACCCCAAGGATTTCCTCCGAACAGTCCACAACAGGGACGTCCTTCCCACTGTCCACAACATGGCCATTTTCCCCAATGTCCAATATATGGACTTCCTTCCCACTGTCCACCACAGGGACGTCCTATCTCATGGTCTACCAGAGTGTGGTCCTCCCCACTGTCCACCACAAGGACTTCCTCCTGTGCACAACAGGGATGTCCTCACCACTGTGCACAACAGGGACATACTTTGCATTGTCTACCACAGGGACGTCCTTCCCACTGTCCACCAAAGTGAGGCCTTCACTGCTGTCCACCACAGGGGCATCCTTACCACTGCCCACCACAGGGTCGTCCTCACCACTGTCCACCACAGGGATGTCCTCCTCACTGTATAAAACAGGGAAGTACTCTCCACTGTACACCTCAGGGATGTCCCCTTTACTTAAAACCACAGAAACTTTCTCCACAGTGTCCACCAGAGGAACATCCTCACCACTCTCCACCACAGAAACATCTTCCCCACTGTCCACTATAGGGACGTCCTTCCCACTGTCCACTACAGGGAGTTCCTCTCCACTGTCCACAACAGGTATGTCCACCACTCTGTCCACCACAGGAAGGTCCTCTCCAGTGTACACCACAGAAACATCCAATCCACTGTCCACCACAGAAACATCCTCATTACTAGCCATCACTGGGACATATTTCCCACTTTCAACCACAGAGAGGTCCTCCCTGTTGTCAACAACAGGGATGTCCTTCCCACTGTCCACAACAGTAACATACTCCCCACTGTCCAAATCAGGGATGTCCTTCCTACTGTCCACCACATGGACATCCTACCCAATGTCCACCTCACGGAGGTCCTACCTACTGTTAACCACAAAGAGGTCCTCCCAGCTGTCCACCACAGGGACATAATTCTCACTGTTCACCACAAAGACATACTCCCCACTGTGCACCACAGGAACATATCCTATGCACACCTGGGATGTCCTCACCAATGTCTACCCCAGAGATGTCCTCCCCACACTCCACCGCAGAGATATCATTCCCAATGTCCACCAAAGGACATTCTCCTTTGCACCATTGTCCACCACAGGGACATCCATCCACTGTCCACCATAGAGAGGTCCAACCCACTGTCCACCACAGGGACATCTTTCCCACTGTCCATCAAAGGGATGTCCTTCCAATTGTTCACCATAGGGACATCCTCCAAATTGTTCACCACAGTGACATCCTTCCCCATCTACCACAGAGATGTAAACCCAACTGTCCACAACAGGGTTGTTCTCACCAATGTCCACCATCGGAGTGTTCTTTCCCACTGTTCAAAACATAGACATCCTCCCTACAGTGCACCACAGTAACATCCTCCTGTGCACAAAAGGGTCATCCTCGTGACTGTGCACCACAGAGACATCTTCCAGTGCACACTAGAGACACCTTCAGCACTGTCCACCCAAGAGGTCTCCTCTGCACTCTCCAAAACAGGGACATATTTCCCACAGTCCACCA
This sequence comes from Arvicanthis niloticus, assembly GCF_011762505.2. Classification (NCBI taxonomy): domain Eukaryota; kingdom Metazoa; phylum Chordata; class Mammalia; order Rodentia; family Muridae; genus Arvicanthis; species Arvicanthis niloticus. The sequence continues at coordinate 72,466,751 of NC_047673.1, read as the reverse complement.
AAGGGACGTTCCCCAGTGCACCACAGAAAGGTCCTCACCACTGTTCACCAAAGGGATGTCCTCCCGACTATACATCACAGGGACATACTTCCAACTTTCCACAACAGGGTCATCCTTCCCATTGTCCACGACAGGGACATAATTCCCACTGTCCACCATAGAGAGCTCCAACCCACTGTTCAACAAAGGGACATCATACCCACTGTCCACCATAGGGATATACTTCCCACAGTCCACCACAGGGTCATTCTTCCCACTCTCCACCACAGGGACATCCTCCAAATTGTCCACCACAGTGACATCCTTCCCTTGTCTACCACAGAGACATAAACCCCACTGTACACCACAGGGATGTTTCCCCACTGTACACCACAGGGTTGTCCTCACCAATGTCCACCACTGGGGTGTTCTTTCCCACTGTTCATGACAGGGATATCCTTCCTACTTTGCACCACAGGAACAATCTCCTGTTCACAACAGGGACATCCTCATGACTGTGCACCACTGGGATGTCTTCCAGTTTACACCAGGGATGTCCTCACCACTGTCCACCCCAAAGATGTCCTCTGCACTCTCCACAACAGGGAAATCCTTCCTAGGGTCCACCAAAGAGACATTCTCCTGTGCACCACAAAAACGTTCTAACTACTGTTCAGCACAGGGATGTCCACCCGACTGTCCACCACAGGGATGTCCTTCCCACTGTCCACAACAGGTATATTCATCTTACTGTCCACCACAGGGACACCCTACCCACTGTCCACAATAAGGAAGTCCCTCCCACAATCCACCACAGAAATATCCTCCCCACTCTCCAAAACAGGGATGTCCTTCCCACTGTCCACCACGAAGACGTTCTACCCACTGCCCTCCACAGGGACATCCTATCCACTGTCTACCACAAGGACGTCCTTCCCACTGTCCACCAAAAGGAAGTCTTTTCTACTGTCCACCAAAGGTACATCTTTCAACTGTCCACAAAAGTGATGACTTCCTCTTTCTCCACCACAGGGGCATCTTTTCCACTATCCACCACAGGGAGTTCCTCTGCAATGTCCACGGGAGGGACATCCTTCCCACTGTTCACCAAAAGGAGGTCTTTCCCAATGTCCACAACAGGGACGTCCTTCCAACGTTCCACAACATATATGTCCTTCCAATGTCCACCACATGGAAGTCCTCTCTACTGTCCACCACAGGCATCTTCTTTCCACTATCAACCACAGGGATGTCCTCAGCCCTGTCCAAAACAGGCATGTCCTTTTTATGGTCCACCATTTGGACTTCCTTCCCACTGTCCACCACATGGAAGTCCTCTCTACTGTCCACCACAGGGATGTCCTTTCCACTGTCCACCAAAGGGACGTCCTCTACACTGTAAACAACAGGCATGTCCTTCCAACTGTCCACCACAGAAAGGTACACTGTGCTGTCAACAACAGGAACGTACTTCCAAATGTCCACTAAATAATGTACACTCCTATATCCACCACAGAGGCATCCTTCCCACTGTCTACCACATGGTGTTTTTCCCCACTGTCCATGAGAGGGACATGCTTCCCACAGTCCTCCACACGGAGGTCCTTCTCAATGTCCACAACATGGATGTCCTTCCCACAATCCACAACATAAATGTCCTTCCCACTGTCCAACACATGGACCTTCTTTCCACTGTTCACCACAGAAAGGTCCTCTCTACTGTCCACCACAGGGATGTCCTTACCACTGTCCATCACAGAAAGGTCCTCCCCACTGTCTACCAAAAGGATGTCCTTCCCACTGTCCACCTAAGTGATATCCTCCCCTCTGTCCACAAGAGGGACATTCTTCCCACAGTTCACCAAAAGGAGGTCTTTCCCAATGTCCAGAACAGAGATGTTTTTCCCACAGTCCACAACATAAATGTCCTTTCCACTGTCCACCACAGGAATGCACTACCCACTGGCCACCACAGGGAGGTCCTCTCTACTGTCTATCAAAGTGACGTCCTCCCAACTGTCCACAACAGGGATGCTCTTTCCACAGTGACGTCATCCCTAGTGACCAACACAGAAATATCATCCCCACTGTCCACAACAGGGATGTCCTATCCACTGTCCACCATAGAGATGTTCTACCCACTGCCCTCTACAGGGACATCCAATATCAACCACAGGGATGTCCTTCCAACTGTCCACCAATGGGACGTTCTTCCCACTGTCCACCAAAGGTACATCTTTCAACTGTCCACCACAGATATATGCTCCCCACTGTCCACCACGGGGACATTCTCCCCACTGACCACAAGGACGTCTTTCATACAATCCACCATAGAGAAGTCCTCCCTGATGTCCACCAATGAGAAATCTTCCCACTGTCCAACACAGGGACATCCTCCAAATTGACCATCACAGTGGCATCCTTTTCTCTGTTCACCACTGGGATATTCTACCCACTTTGCACAACACGAACATTTTCCTGTGTACAACAGGGATATACTCACCACTGTGCACCACAGGGACATACTTTCCACTGTCCACCAAAGTGAGGTCCTCCCTGCTGTCCAACACAGGCGCATCCTTACTTCTGTTCACCACAGTGTCGTAATCACCACTGTCCACCACAGGGATGTCCTTTCCACTGTTCACCACAGGGATGTCCTCCACACTGTCCAAAACAGGCATGTCCTTTTCACTCTTCACCACAGGGACCTCCTTCCCCCTGTCCACCACATGGAAGTCCTCTACTGTCCATCATAGAAATGTCCTGTCCACTGTCCACAACAGGGATATCCACTGCACTGTCCACAACAGGAATGTCCTTACCAAGGTCCACCACAGAAAGGTACACCCTGCTGTCCCCAACAGGATCGTACTTCCTAATGTCCACGTCAATGATATCCTATCCTCTGTCTACCACAGGGATGTACTTCCCACTGTCTACCACATGGTGGTCCTCCCCATGGTCCATCAGAGGGACATGCTTGCCACTGTAGAACACATGAAGGTCCTTCCCAATGTCCAGAACATGTATGTCCTTTCCACAATCCACAACATAAATGTCCTTCCTACTATCCAACACAGGGACCTTCTTCCCACTGTTCACCACAGAGAGGTCCACTCTAATATACACCACAGGGATGTCATTACCACTGTCCACCTAAGTGGTGACCGCCACTCTCTCCACCACAGGGACATCTTTCCCACTGTTCACCACAGGGAGTTCCTCCCCACTATCCACCAGTGGGACATCCTTCCCACTGTTCACAAGAAGGTCTTTCCCAATATCCACAACAGGGACGACATTCTCACAGTCCACAACATATAAATACTTACAATGTCCACCAGAGGGACCTCCTTCTCATTGTCCATGACAGGGAAGTCCTCTCTACTGTCCACCACAGGGATGTCCTTTCCACTGTACACCAAATGATGTCCTCTGCACTGTCCACAACAGGCATGATTTTCCCACTGTCCACTAAATGTCCTCTCCTCTGTCAACCACAGAGACCCCCTTCCTACTGTCTACCACACGATATGCCTCCCCACTGTCCATGAGAGGGACATGATTCCCACTGTCCACTACACGGAGGTTCTTCCCAATGTCCAAAACATGGATGTCCTTCCCAGAATCCACAACATAAATGTCCTCCCCACTGTCCAACACATGGACCTTCTTCCCACTGTTCACCACAGAAAGGTCCTCTCTCTCTACTGTCCACCACAGGGATGCCCTTAATACTGTCTAAGCCAGTGACACCCTCCCCACTGTCAAAAACAGGGATGTCTTTCCCACTGTCCACCACAGAAAGGTGCCCCCGCTGTCAACCACAGGGATGTCCTTCCCAATGTCCACCTAAGTGACATCCTCCCCTCTCTCCACAAGATAGACATTCTTCCCACAGTTCACCACAAAGAGGTCTTTCCCAATATTCACAACCAAGATGTTCTTCCCACAATCCACAATATAAATGTCCTTCCCACTGTCCACCACAGGGACCTCCTTCCCACTGTACACTAGAGGGAGATCCTCTCTACTGTCCATCAAAGTGATGTCCTTTCCATAATCCAACACAGGGACGTCCTCCTCACTGTCCACAACAGGGATGTTCTTTCCACTGTCCACAACACAGGGACGTACTACCCACCTTCTAACACAGGGAGATCCTCCCCAATCTCCACCACAGGTAGGTCCTCTTCACTGTCTGCCACAGGGATGTCATTTCAACTGTCCACCACAAAAATTTCATCCGCACTGTCCACCACAGGGACATCCTCCCTGACCACCAAAACCACGTCCTTCATACAGTCCACCATAGAGAAGTCCTCCCTGTTGTCCACAAAAGGGACGTCCTTCTCACTGTCCACCACAGGAACATCCTCTAAATTGTCCTCCACAGTGACATCCTTTTTACTGTTCACCACTGGGACATCCTACCCACTCTTTTGCACACCAGGTATGTCAGCAACACTCTCCCCACCAGAGATGTCCTCTGCACTCTCCACGACAGGGACGTCCTCCCCACTATCCACAAAAGAAATGTCGTCTTTCCCACTATTCACCACAGGGATGTCATCCCAAATGTCCAACACAGAAAACTCCTCTTCACTGTCCACCACAGGGATGTCCTCCCAACTGTCCACCAGAGGGATATCCTTCCCACTGTTCACCACAAAGAGGTCCTTCCCAATATTGACAACAAGGACTTGCTTCCCACTGTCCACCACATAAATGTTCTTCCTACTGTCCACCACAGTGTGTTTCTCTTTACTGTCCACCATAGAGATATACTTTCCACTGTCCACCAAAGGGACATTTACCTTTGCACCATAAAAACTTCCTCACCACTGTCCACCACAGAAACATCCTCACTACTGTCCACCACTGTGAAGTCCTTTCTACTTTCCACCATGAGGAGGTACTTTCCACTGTCCACCACAGAAACATGCTTTACATTGTTCACCAAAGGGACATCCTTCCCAATATCCAAGACAGGGAGGTGCACACCACTGTCCACAACAGGGACGTCCTTTTCACTGTCCACCACAGAAACATCCTCATTACTGTCTATCACAGGGACATCTTTACCAATGTCCACCACAGGGAGGTTCTCCCTGCTGTCGACCACAGGGACGTCCTTCACACTGTCCACCAGAGTAATGTCTTCTCAGTTGTTCAAAACAGAAACACCCTTCCCACTGTCCACCACAGGGACAACCTACTTACTGTCCACCACAGGGAGAACCTCTCCACTGTCTACAACAGGGACGTCCTTCCCATTGTCCAGCACATGGATATCCTTTCACTTTCCACAAAAAAAGGACTTCCTTCCCACTGTTTACCACAGGGATGTCTTCCTAACTGTCCACCACACAAATATGTTCCCATCTGTCCACTACAGAAACATCCATCCCACTGTACACAACAGAGACATACTCCCCACTCTCCTCCACAAGCACGTCCATCCCACTGTCCACAACAGAAAGGTCCTAGCCACTGTCCACCACTGGGACATCCTCCCAACTCTCCCACCCAAGGAGTTCCTCTGAACAGTCCACCACATGGACATCCTTCCCACTGTCCACCAATGGTACATCCTTCCCACTGTCCATAACACCGACATCTTCCCCACTGTCCACCACATGGACGTCCTTCCCACTGTCCACCACAGGGATATCCTACCCCACAGTCCACCAGAGTGTGGTCCTCCTTACTGTTCACCACGAGGACATCCTCCTGTGCACAACAGGGATATCCTTACCACTGTGCACCACAGGGACATACTTTGTATTGTCCACCACAGTGATGTCCTTCCCACTGTCCACCAAAGTGAGGTCCTTCCTGCTGTCCACCACAAGGGTATCCTTACCACTGTACACCAAAGGGTTGTCCTCACCACTGTCTGCCACAGGGATGTCCTCCTCAGGGTATAAAACAGGGAATTACTCTCCACTACACCTCAGAGATGTCCTCTTTAATTACCACCACAGAAAATTTCTCCCCAGTGTCCACCAGAGGAACATCCTCACCAATGTAAACCAGAGGGACGTTCTTCCCCACTCTCCACCACAGAAACGTCTTCCCTACTCTCCACTACAGGGACATCCTTCTCACTGTCCACCACAGGGAGGTCCGCTCCACTGTCCATTTCAGGCATGAACACCACACTGTCCACCACAGGAAGGTCCGCTCCACTGTCCACCACAGAAACGTCCTCATCATTGTCCATCACTGGGACATCTTTCCCACTGTCAACCAAGGAGAGTTCCTCCCTGCTGTCTATCACATGGACGTCCTTCCCACTGTCTACAGCAGTAACGTCTTCCCCACTGTCCAAAACAGGAATGTCCTCCCAACTGTCCACTACATTGATGTCCTACCCACTGTCCACCACAGGGAGGTCCTTCCTACTGTCAACCACAGAGAGTTCCTCCCAGCTGTCCACCACAGGGACATCCTTCTCACTGTTCACCACAAGGATATCCTCTCCACTGTGCACCACAGGGACATCCTCCTGTGCACAACAGTGATGTCCTCACCTTTGTGCACCACAGGAACATTTTCCTGTGCACACCAGGAAAGTCCTCACCACTGTCTACCCCAGAGATGTCCTCCGCACACTCCATGGCAGAGACAACCTTCCCAATGTCCACCAAAGGACATTCTCCTTTGCACCAGAGAAACATTCTCACCACTGTCCACCACAGGACATCCTCCAAACTGTCCACCAAAGGAATGTATTCCCCACGGTCCACCAAAGAGAAGTCCTTACCACTATCCACAACAGGGACGTCCTTTCCACTGCCCACCAGAGAGAGGTCCTTTCTACTCTCCACCACAGAGAGTAACTCCCAGCTATCCACTACAGTGACGTCCTTCTCACAGTAAACCACGAGGGCATCCTCCCCACTGTGCACCACATGGACATCCTCCCTTGCTCAACAGTGATGTCCTCACCCTTGTGCAAGAAAGGAACATCCTCCTGTGCACACCATGGATGTCCTCACCACTGTCTACCTCAGAGATGTTCTCTGCAGTCTCCATGACAGGGACACCGTTCCCAATGTCCACCAAAGTGAATTTCTCCTTTGCACCAGAGAAACGTCCTCACCACTGTCCAACACAAGACATCCTCCTTACTGTCCACCATGGTGATGTTCTCTCCACTGTCCACCACAGAGACGTCCTTTCCACTGTCCACCATAAAGACAACCTTCCAACTGTCTACGTGATGTCCTCTCCACTGTCCACCACAGAGACGTCCTTTCCACTGTCCACCAGAAAGACAACCTTCCAACTGTCTACCACAGGGACATCCTCCTCAGTGTCAACCAAAAAGACGTCCACCCTACTGTCCACCACAGAGATGTTTTCCACATGGTCCAACACAGGGGTGTCCTCACCAATGTCCATCACAGGGACATCCTTTCTACTGTCCACCACAGGGAGGTCCTCCCCACTGTCTACAACACGGATGTCCTTCCCACTGTAAACCAAAGAAATGTCCTTCACACAGTCCACCACAGGGACATCCTTCCAACTGTCGACTACATGGACATCCACCCAACTCTCCACCACAAGGGAATCCTCCCCACCATCCACCACAGGGAGGTCCTCCCCATAGTACACTACACGGATGTCCTCCACAGTGTAATACACAGGGATGTCCTCCTCAGTGTGCACTACAATGAAGTACTCACCACTCTATACCACAGGGATGTCCTTCCCAATGACCATCTCATTGACTACCTCCCCTCATTCCATCAGAGGGACATCATACCCAATGTCCACCACAGAAAGGTTCTCCATGCTGTCAACCACAGGGACATCATTACCACTATTTACCACAGGGTAGTCCTCTCCAATGTCCACCAAAGGGAAATCCTTCCCACTGTTCACCACAGGAACATCCTTTCCACTGTGCACCACAGGGACATTCTTCTGTGCATAAAGAAATGTTCTTATCACCGTCCATCACAGAGATGTCCTCTGCATTCTCCACTCCAGGGAAATTCTTCCAAGTATCCACCAAAGAAACATTTTCTTGTTCACCACAGGAATGTCCTCCCCACTGTCCATCACATGGACGTCCCCACCATTGTCTACCACAGGGACGTGCTTCCCACTGTCCATCAAAGTGACATCCTTCCAATTGTTCACCACAGAGATATCCTCTAAAGTGTTCACCACAGTGACATCCTTCCTCCATCTACCACAGATATGTAAACCCCACTGTCCACCACAGGGATGTTTCCCCACTGTCCACCACAGGGTTGTCCTTACCAATGTCCACCACTGGGGTGTTCTTTCCCACTGTTCAAAACATGGACATCCTCCTTACTGTGCACCACAGTAACATCCTCCTGTGCACAAAGGGGTCATCCTCGTGACTTTGCACAACAGAGACATCTTCCAGTGCACACCAGAGACATCTCCAGCACTGTACATCCCAGAGATGTCCTCTGCACTCTCCAAAACAGGGACATCTTTCCCACTGTCCACCAAAGAAATGTTCTCCAGTTCACCACAGAAAGGTCCTCACCACTGTTCACCACAGGGATGTCCTCCCCACTATACATCACAGGGACATCCTTCCCACTTTCCACAACAGGGTCGTCCTTCCCATTGTCCACCACAGGACATCCTTCCCACATTCCACCATAGAGAGCTCCAACCCACTGTCTACCACAGGTACGTCATACCCACTTTCCACCAAAGGGATGTCCTTCCCATATTCCACCACAGGGACATTCTTCCAACTGTCCACCACACAGACATCCTCCCCACTGTCCATCAAATGGGTGTCCTCACCACTGTCTACCACAGGGATGTCCTTGCCACTGTCCATCAAAGGGACGTCCTTCCCACTGTCCACCACAGTGACATCCTCCAAATTGTCCACCACAGTGACATCCTTTCTCTAGTCTACCACAGAGATGTAAACCCCACTGTCCACCACAGGGATGATTCCCCACTGTACACCACAGGGTTGTCCTCACCAATGTCCACCACTGGGGTGTTCTTTCCACTGTTCATGGAAGGGACATTCTCCCTACTGTGCACCACAGGAACAATCTCCTGTTCACAACAGGGACGTCTTCATGACTGTGCACCACTGGGACGTCTTCCAGTGCACACCAGGGACGTCCTCACAACTGTCCACCCCAGAGATGTCCTCTGCACTCTCCACAACAGGGAAATCCTTCCTAGGGTCCACCAAAAAGACGTTCTCTTGTACACCACATGAATGTTCTCACCACTGTTCAACACAGGGATGTCAACCCCAATGTCCACCACAGGGATATCTTCCCAACTGTCCACAACAGGGATGTCCTCCCAACTATCAAACACAGCAAAGTCCTTCCCACTGTAAACAACAGCGACATCCTCCCCACTGTGAACCACAGGGACATTTTCCTGTGCACAAGAGGGATTTCCTAACCACTGTCCTCCAAAGAGATGTCCTCCGCACTCTACACGATATGGACTTTTTTCCAACTATGCCCCACTGGGACATTCTCCAGTGCGACACAGTAACATCCTCCGCACTGTCCATCACAGTGAAATCCTCCACACTGTCAACCGCCAGAATGTCCTCCCCACTGTCTACAACAGGTATTTCCTTCCCACTATTCACACCAGAAAGGTCCTCCCCGCTGTCCACCAAGAGGACATCTTTCCCACTGTCCACCTCAGTGATATTTTTTCCTCAGATCATAACAGGGATGTCCTATCCATGTCCACCACACAGAGGTCCTTCCCAATATCCACAACATGGAGTCCTTCCCACAATCCACAACATAAGTGTTATCCCCACTGTTCAATACATGGACCTTCTTCCCACTGTTCACCACAGAAAGATCCTCTCTACTGTTCTCCACAGCAATGACCTTACCACTGTCCAAACCAGTGACATCCTCCTCACTGTCCACAACAGGGATGTCCTTTCCACTGTCCACCACAGAAAGGTCCTCCTGACTGTCCACCACAGGGATGTCCTTCACACTGTCCACCTAAGTTTCGTCCTCCCCTTTGTCCACAAGAGGGACATTATTCCCACTGTTCACCACAAGAAGGTATTTCCCAGTGTCCAAAAGAGAGATGTGCTTCCCACAGTCCACAATATAAATATCCTTCCCAATGTCCACCACAGGAACCTCCTTCCCACTGTCCACCAGAAGGAGGTCCTCTATATTGCCCATCAAAGTGATGTGCTTTCCACTGTCCACCATATGGACGTTTTTTTCTGAAGTGCAAAACAAGTATGTTCTTTCAACTGTCCACCAGAGGGATGTCCTCCCCAGTGCCCACCACAGAAACGTACTACGCACTGTCTACAACAGGGAGGTCCTCCCCAATCTCCACAACAGTTAGGTCCTCTCCACTCCACTGTCCACCACAGGGATGTCATTTCAACTGTCTACCACAGAAATATTCTCCCCACTGTCCACAACAGGGATGTCCTTCCCACTGTCCACCACAGAGATGTTCTAGACACTGCCCTCCACAGGGACATCATTCCCACTGTCTACCAAAATGATGTCCTTCCCACTGTCCACCAAAGTGATATTCTTCCCACTGTCCATCAAAGGTACATCTTTCAACAGTCCACCACAGAGATATCCTTCCCATTGTCCACCACAGGGACATCCTCCTGTGCACAAGAGGGATGTCCTCAACACTGTGCATCACAGGGACATATTTGCATTGTCCACCACAGGGACGGCCTTCCCCCTGTCCACCAAAGTGAGGTCCTCCCTGCTGTGCAGCTCAGGGGCATACTTACCACTGTCCACCACAGTGATGTCCTCCTCACTGTGTAAAACAAGGAAGTACTCTCCACTGTACACCTCAGGGATGTCATCTTTAGTTACCACCACAGAAACTTTCTCCCAAGTGTCCACCAGAGGAACATCCTCACGACTGTCCACCAGAGGGACGTCCTTTCCATTCTCCACCACAGAAACATCTTCCCCACTGTCCACTACAGGGACATCCTTCCTACTGTCCACCACAGGGATTTCCTCTTCACTGTCCACTACAGGTATGTCCACCACACTGTCCACCACAGGAAGGTCTTCTCCACTGTCCACCACAAAAACATCCAATCCACTCTCTACCACAAAAACGTCCTCATTACTGTCAGTCCCTCGGACATCTTTCCCACTGTCAACCACAGAGAGGTCATCCTGCTGTCCACCACAGTGATGTCCTTCCCACTGTCCAAAACAGGGATGTCCTCTCTACTGTCCACCACATGGATGTCCTACCCACTGTACACCACAGGGAGGTCCTTCCTACTGTCAACCACAGAGAGGGCCTTCCAGCTGTCCACCACAGGGACATCCTTCTCACTATTCACCATAAAGACATCCTCCCCACTGTGCACTATAAGGACATCCTCCTGTGCACAACAGGGATGTCCTAACCACTATCCACCACAGAGATGTCCTCCACACTCTCCAGCATATGGGCATCCTTTCAACGATGCACCACAGGGACTTTCTCCAGTGCACCAGAGTCACATCCTCCCCACTGTCCATCACAGTGAAATCCTCTCCACTGTCCACCATTGGGATGTCCTCCCCACTGTCTACAACAAGGATGTCCTTTCCACTATTCACACCAGAAAGGTCCTCACTGCTGTCCACCAAGTGGACATCCTTCCCACTGTCCACCTCAGTGATATCCTCTACTCAGATCATAACAGGCATGTCCTTCCCACTCTCCATCACAAGGAGGTCTGCCCCACTGTCCTCAAGTGGCACACCCTTCCCACTGTCCACCACAATTAGGTCTTTCCCAATGTCCACAAGAGTGACATCCTTCCCCACAGTCCACAACATATATGTTCTTAACACTGTCCACCACAGGGAATGCCTTCCCACTGTCTACCACAGGGATTTTTTTCCACTGTCCACCACATTGACGTCCTAAGCACTGTCCACAACAAACATATACATCCTTTTTTCCAGCACAGAAACGTCCTCTCCACTGTCCACCACAGGGAGGTCCTCCCAACTGTCAACCACGGGGACGTCCTTTCCACTCTTCACCAAAGGGATGTTTTTCCCACTGTCCACCACTAGGAAATCCTCCTGTGTACCACAAGGACATCTTTACCACTGTCCACAACATTGTTGTCCTCACCAATGTCCACTACAGTTACATCTCCACCACTGTCCACAACTTGAATATCCTCCACACTGTAAATTACACAGACATCTTACACATTGTCCAATACAGGGTGGTCCTCCCCACTGTCCACAACAGGAACATCCTTCTGCCTGTCCACCACAGTGATGTTCTCCCCACTGTACACCTCAGGGACATCCTCCTGTGCACAATAGGGATGTTCTTACCACTGTACAACCCAGAGATGTCCTCTGCACTCCCCACTACAAGGACATCTTTCTCACTGTCCACCAAAGAGACATTCTCTTGTGCACCACAGGAACGTTGTTCTTACTGTCTACAAGGCCATCATCTGCACTGTCCACCACAGTGACATCCTCCCAACTGTTCACAACAGAGATGTCCTCTCAACTATCAAACACAGTGAGGTCCTTCCCACTGTAAACAACAGTGACATCCTCCCCACTGGGCACAACAGGGATGTCCTAACCACTGTCCACCACAGAGTTATCCTACTCACTCTCCACCATATGGACATCCTTCTGACTATGCACCACAAGGACATTCTCCAGTGCACCACAGTAACATCCTACCTACTGTCCACTACAGTGAAATCCTCCCCACTGTCCAACACAAGGATGTCCTCCCCAATGTCTACAACACGGATGTCCTTCCCACAATTCAAAACAGAAAGGTCCTCCCTGATGTCCACCACAGGGATGTCCTTCCCTCTGTCCACTTCAGTGATATCCTCCTCTCAGACCATAACAGGGATGTCCTTCCCAGTTTCCACCACAGGGACATACTCCCCACTGTCCAAAAGAGGGTCATCCTTCCCACTGTCCACCAAAATGTCTTTCCCAATGTCTACAACAGGGACGTTCTTCCCATTGTCCACCACATGGACATCCTTTCACTGTCCACATAAAGGACTTCCTTCCCACTGTTTAACACAGGGATGTCTCCCTAACTGTCCACCACACAAATATGTTCCCAAATGTCCACTACAAAAACATTCATCCCACTGTAAACAACAGGGACGTACTCCCCACTGTCCTCCACAAGGACGTACATCCAACTGTCCCCAACAGAAAGGTGCTACCCACTGTCCACCACAGGGACATCCTCCCAAATCTCCACCTTAAGGAGTTCCTCCCCCACAGTCCACCAAAGGGACATCTGTCCCATTGTCCACCAAAGGGACATCCTTCCCACTGTCCACAACACAGACATCTTCCCACTGTCCACCACATGGACGTCCTTCCCTCTGTCCACCACAGGGATGTCCTACCCCACAGTCGACCAGAGTGAGGTCCTCCCCACTGTCCACCACACGGATATCCTCCTGTGCACAAGAGGGATGTCCTCACCACTGTTCACCACAGGGACACCCTTTGCATTGTCCAACACAGAGATGTCATTCACACTGTCCACCAAAGTGAGTTCCTCCCTGCTGTCTACCACAGAATCATCTTTACCAATGTCCACCACAGGGTCATCCTCACCACCGTCCACCACAGAAATATATGTCCCACTGTTTACCAGAGGGACATCTTCCCCAATGTGCAAAAATGGGACTTCATTTTACTGTACACAACAGAAAATACCTTCCCATTGTTAACCAAAAAGACATCTTCCCCAATGTGCAAAAAAGGGACATCCTTTTACTGTACACAACAGGGATGTCCTTCCCACTGTCTACCACAGAGAGGTCGTCCCTGCTCTCCACCACAGGGACAGGCTTCCCGCTGTCTACCACAGAACGTCCTTTCCACTGTCCACCACAAGTATATCCTCTCCACTGTCCACCAGAGAGACGTCCTTCCCATTGTACACCACAGAGAGGTCCATTCTGCTGTCCACCACAAGGACATTCTTCCCACTGTCCACCACAGTGATGTCCTCCCCACTGTCCACCACAACGATGTCCTCCCCACTTTAAACAGAGATGTCCTCCCCACTGTCCACCACAGAGACATCCTACACATGTCCACCACAGGGAGGTCCTCCCCACTGTCCACCATAGGGACGTACTCCCCTTGTCCACAACATGGACATCCTTCCACTGTCCACAAAAAGGACATTATTCCCACAGTTTACCACAAGGATGTTCTCCCTACTGTCCACTACAGGGACGTTCTACATGCTGTCCACCACAGGGAGGTCCAACCAACTGTCCACCACAGGGATTTCCTCCCCACTGTCCATCAGAGAGAGGTCCTCCCCACTGTCCACCACAGGGATGTCCTCCTGTGTACCACAAGGACATCCATAAAACTGTCCACCACAGGATCATCTTCACCAATGTCCAGCACAGTGATGTCCTTCCCACTGTTCACCACAGAGACATTCTCCTGTGCACAACAGGTACTTCCTGACCAATGTGCACCACAGGGACGTCCTTTCCACTCTCCACCACAGGGATATCCTCCCCAATTTCCACTACAGAATGGAGCTCACCACAGTCCACCACATGGACGTCTTTCCAACTATCCACCAAAGAAACATCCTGCTCACTTTGCACCACAGGGACTTCCTCCTATGCACAACAGGGATGTGCTCACAACTGTGCACAACAGTAATATTCTTTCGAATGTCCACAACAGTGATGTCCTTCCCACTGTAGACCACAGAGATGTCTTCCCTGCTGTCCACCACAGAAAAGTTCTCTCCACTGTCCACCAAAGTGATGTCCTCCCCATATTCCGCCACAGGATGTCCATCCCACTGTCCGCAACAGAAATGTCCTCCCACTGTCCACCACAGGGTGGTCCTCCCAACTGTCCACCACAGGGACATTCGTTCCATGGACCAGCAAAGAGATGTCCTTTCCACTGTCCACCACAGGGACGTCTTCCCCAGTGTCCACGACATAAATGCCCTCCACACTGTCCACCACAGGGAGGTCCTCCCAACTGTCCACCACAGAAACTTCCTTTCCACGGTCCACCAAACAGATGTTTTTCCCACTGTGAACCACCGGGACATCCTCCTATGTACTACAAGGACATCCTTACCATTGTCCAAAACATGGTTGTCCTCAACAATATGCACTACAGGGAATCCTCACTACCATCCAACACAAGAATATCCTCCGCACTGTAAACCAGAAGGACATCCTACCCACTCTCTGCCATGAAGAGGTCCTCCCCTCTGTCCACCAAAGAGACATCCTTCTGCCTGTCCACCACAGTGATGTCCTCCCCTCTCTCCTCCAAAGGGATGTCCTTCACACTGTCTTCCACAATAATGTCATTTCAATGGTCCACCACAGGAAAGTCCTCTTCACTGTCCACCACAGGAATGTCCTTCCCACTCTGCACCACAGGGACATCCTCCTGTGTACAACAGGGATGTTCTTACCACTGTCCATCCCAGAGATGTCTTCTGAACTCCCCACTACAAGGACATCCTTCTCACTGTCCACCAAAGAGACATTCTCTTGTGCACCACAGGAGCGTTGTCCTTACTGTCCACATGGCCTTCATCAACACTGTCCACCACAGTGAAATCCTCTCAACACTCCAACACAGGGACATCCTCCCAAATGTCCACAACATGGATATCCTCCCAACTATCAAACACAGTGACGTCCTTCCGACTGTAAACAACAGGGACTTCCTCCCCACTGTGCACCACAGGGACATCCTCCTGTGCACAACAGGGATATGCTAACCAGTGTCCACCACAAAGATGTCATCTGCACACTCGAATATATGGACATGCTTTCAACTATGCACCACAGGGACATTCTCCAGTGCACCACAGTAACATCCTCCTCACTGTCCATCACAGTGAAATCCTACCCAATGTCCACCACTGGAATGTCCTCCACATTGTCTACAACAGGGATGTCCTTCATACTATTCACACCAGAAAGGTCCTCCCCTCTGTCCACCAAGAGGACGTTCTTCCCACTGTCCACATCAGTAATATCCTCTCCTCAGATCATAACAGGAATGTCCTTCCCACTGTCCACCACAAGGAGGTCCTCCCCACTGTCCACCAGAGACATACCCTTCCCATGTCCACCTCAAAGAGGTTTTTCCCAATGTCCACAACAGGGACGTCCTTCCATCTGTCCATAACATATATGTCCTTCCCACTGTCCACCACAGGGAAGTACTATCTACTGTTCACCACAGGGTTGTCCTTTCCACTGTCCACCACATTGACGTCCACTACACTGTCCACAACAAACATGTACATCCCACCGTCCACCACAGAAACATCCTCTCCACTGTCCAAAATAGGGAGGTCCTCCCAATTGTCCACCACAGGGACGTTCTTTCCACTGTTCACCAAAGAGATGTATTTCCCACTGTCCACCACAGGGACATCCTCCTGTGCAATACAAGGACATCCTTACCACTGTCTACAACATGGTTGTCCTCACCAATGTCCACTACAGAGACGTCCTCACCACTGTCCACAACATGAATATCCTCCACACTGTAAACCACAGGGACATGCTACACATTGTCCACCACAGGGAGGTTCTCCCCACTGTCCACATCAGGAACATCCTTCTGCCTGTCCACCACAGTGATGTCCTCCCCACTGTACAATGCAGCGACATCCTCCTGTGCAAAACAGAGATGTACTTACCACTGTACACCCCAGAGATGTCCTCTACTCTCCCCACTACATGGACATTCTTCTCACTGTCCACCAAAGAGACATTCTCTTGTGCACCACAGGAACGTTGTTCTTACTGTCTACAAGGCCGCCATCTGTACTGTTCACCACAGTGAAATCCTCTCAACTCTCCACCACGGTGACATCCTCCCAACTGTCCAAAACCTGGATGTCCTACCATCTACCAAACACAGTGAGGTCCTTCCCACTGTAAACAACAGGGACATCCTCCTCACTAGCACAACAGGGATGTCCTAACTACTGCCCACCACAGAGATGTCCTCCACACTCTCCACCATATGGACATCATTCTGAATATGCACCACAAGGACGTTCTCCAGTGCACCACAGTAATTTCCACCCCACTGTCCACCACAGTGAAATCCTCTCCACTGTCCAACACTTGGATGTCTTTTCCACTGTTTACAACAGGGATGTCCTTCCCACAATTCAAAATGCAAAGGTCCTCCCTGCTCTCCACCAGAGGGAAGTCTTCTCTCTATCCACCTCACGGATGTTTTTTCCACTGTCCACCAAAGGGACGTCCTCCGCACTGTCCACAACAGTCATTTCCTTCCCACTATCCACAACAGAAAGGCACACCCTGCTCTCCACAACAGGAACGTACATCCCAATGCCCACTAAATGATGTCCTCTCATATGTTCACAACAGAGACATCCTTCCCACTGTCCACCACATTTAGTTTCTCCCCACTGTCCAGGAGAGTGGCATGCTTCCCACTGTCTACCACACGGAGGTCCTTTCCAATGTCCACAACATGTACGTCCTTCCCACAATGCACAACATAAATGTCCTTCCCACTCTCCACCACAGATACCTTCTTCACACTATTCACCACAGAGAGGTCCTCTCTAATATCCACCACAGGGATGTCCTTACCACTGTCCACCTAAGTGATGACCTCTCCTCTCTCCACCACAAGGACATCCTTCCCACTGTCAACCACAGGTAGTTTCTCCCCAATGTCCAACAGATTGACACACTCCCACTGTTCACCACAAGGAGGTCTTACCCAATGTACACAACAGGGACATCCTTCCCACAGTCCACAACATATATGTCCTACCAATGACCACCACAGGGACCTCCTCCTCATGGTCCACCGCAGGGAATTCTTCTCTTCTGTCCACCAAAGGGATGTCCTTTCCACTGTTCACCACTGGGATGTCCTCCAACCTGTCCACAACAGGCATGTCTTTTCCATGGTCCACCACAGGGACATCCTTCCCATTGTCCACCACAGGGAAGTCCTCTCTACTGTGCACCAAAGGGATGTCCTTTCCACTGTCCTCCAAAGGGACATCCTCCACACTGTCTACAACAGGCATGTAATTCCCACTGTCCACCACAGAAAGGTACACCCTGCTGTCCACAACAGGAACATACTTCCCAATGTCCACTAAATGATCTCCTCTCCTATGTCCACCACAGAGATGCCCTTCCCACTGTCGACCACATGGAGTTTCTCCCCACTGTCCACGAGTGGGAAATGCTTCCCACTGTCTACTACATGGAGGTCTTTCCCAATGTCCACAACATGGACGTCCTTTCCACAATACACAACATAAATGTCCACCCCACTGTCCAACACATGGACCTTCTTCCCACTGTTCACCACAGAAAGGTCCTCTCTACTGTCCACCACAGGGATGTCCTTCCCACTGTCCTCAAAAGAAAGGTCCTCCCCACTATCCACCACAGGGATGTCCTTCCCAATATCCACCTAAGTGACGTCCTCCCCTCTGTCCACAAGAGGTACACTCTTCCCACAATTCACCACAAGGAGGTCTTTCCCATTGTCCACAACAGAGATGTTCTTCCCACAGTCCACAACATAAATGTCCTTCCCACAGTCCAACACAGGGACCAACTTCCCACTGTCCACCACAGGAAGTTCCACTCTACTGTCCAAAGTGATGTCCTTTCCACTGTCCACCATAGGGACGTACTCCTCACTGTCCACATCAGGGATGTTCTTTCTACTGTCCATCACAGGGATGTCCTCCCCAGTGTTTACCACAGAAACGTACTACCCACTCTCCACCACCCAGAACTCCTACCCACTCTCTACCACAGAAAGGTCCTCCCCAATCTTCACCACATGTAGGCCTTCTCCACTGTCCACTACAGGGATGTCATTTCAACTGTCCACCACAGAAATATTCTCCCCACTGTCCACAACAAGGATGTCCTTCCCACTGTCCACCACAGGGATGTCATCCCAACTGTCCAACACAGAGAGTTGCTCTTCACTGTCCACCACAGAGATGTCCTTGCAACTGTCCACCACAGGGATATCCTCCCAAATGTCCACCAGAGGGGTATCCTTTCCACTGATCACCACAAGGAGGTCCTTTCCAATGTCCACAAAAGGGACGTCAATTTAATGTCTACAACATAAACGTCCTTCTCACTGTCCACCACAGCGTCAACCTTCCCACTGTCTACCACAGGGAAGTCCTATCTACTGTCCACCACAATGCTGTCCTTTCCACTGTCCACCACAGGGATGTTCTCCTCACCGTATACCACAAGGACATCCTTCCAACTGTCCACCACAGAAACCACCTCCCTACTGTCTACTACAGGAATGTCCTACACTCTCCTAGCCACAGGGACATCCTGCCCAATGTCCACCACAGGGATGTACTCACCAATGTCCCACACAGTGTTGTCCTTAGCACTCTTCACCACAGGAACATCTTTCCCCCGTCGACCACAAAGACGTACATGCCACTGTCCACCACAGAGATGTTTCCCCACTGTCTTCAACAGGGGCATCCTCACTAATGTACACCACAGGGGTGTTCTTTCCCATTGTTCAAAACAGGAACATCCTCTCCACTATGCACCACAGGGACATCCTTCTGTACACAACAGGATAGTCCTCATGCCTGTGCACCACAAGGACATCTTCTACTGCACAACAGGGACGTCTTCACCACTGTCCACCCCAGAGATATCCTCTGCACTCTCCAAAACAGGGACATTCTTTCCATGGTTCACCAAAGGGATGTTCTCCAGTGCACCACAGATAGGCCCTCACCACTGTTCACTACAGGGATGTCCTCCCCACTGTCCATCACAGGGACATCCTCCCAACTTACTACCACAAGGACATACTCATACAGTCCATCATAGAGAAGTCCTCCCTGTTGTCCACCAAAGGGACGTCCTTCCCACTGTCCACCAGAGTAATGTCCTCTCAGTTGTCCAAAACAGAAACGTCCTCCCCACTGTCCACCACAGGGACGTCCTACTTACTGTCCACCACATGGAGAACGTCCTCACTGTCTACAACAGGGACTTCCTTCCCATTGTCCACCACATGGACATCCTTTCGCTGTCCACAAAAAGGACATCCTTCCCACTGTTTAACACAGGGACATCTTCCTAACTGTCCAACACAAATATGTTCCCAACTAGCCACTACAGAAACATCCATTCCTCTGTACACAACAGGGACGTACTCCCCGCTGTCCTCCACAAGGACGTCCATCCCATTGTCCACAACAGAAAGATCCTACCCACTGTTCACCACAGGGACATCCTCCCAACTGTATACCCCAAGGAGTTCCTCCCCCACAGTCCACCACAGGGAAGTCCTTCCCACTGTTCACCAGAGGGACATCTTCCCCAATGTGCACAAAAGGGACATCCTTTTACTGTCCACAACAGGGATGTCCTTCCCACTGTCCACCTCAGAGAGGTCCTCCCTGATCTCCACCACAGGGACACTCTTCCTACTGTCCACCATAGAAAGTCCTTTACACTGCCCACCACAGGTACATCCTCTCCAATGTGCACCAGAGGGACATCCTTCCCATTGTATACCACAGAGAGGTCCTTTCTGCTGTCAACCACAGGGACATTCTTCCCACTGTCCACCACAGCGATATCTTCCCCACTGTCCACCACAAGGATGGCCTCCCCACTTTAAACAGGGATGTCCTCCCAACTGTCCACAACAGAGACATTCTACCCATGTACACTACAGGGACGTCCTTCACACTGTCCAAAACAGTAATGTCCTCTCATTTGGGCAAAACAAAAACGTCCTCCCCACTGTCCACCACAGGGACATCCTACTTACTATCCACCACAGGGAAAACCTTCTCACTGTCCTCAAGAGGGACATCCTTCCCATTGTCCACCACATGGACATCCTTTCACTGTCCATGAAAAGGACTTCCTTCCCACTTTTAACAACAGGTATGTCTTCATAACTGTCCACCACACAAATATGTTCCCAACTGTCCACTACAGAAATATCCATTCCTTTGTACACAACAGGGACGTACTCCCCACTGTCCTCCACAAGGACGTCCATCCCACTGTCCACAACAGAAAGGTCCTACCCACTGTCCACCACAGGGTCATCCTCTCACCTGTCATCCCCAAGGAGTTTCTCCCTCACAGTCCACCACAGAGACGTCCTCACCACTGTCCACCACAGGGATGTCCTTCCCACTGTTCACCAGATGGACATCTTCCCCAATGTACACAAAAGGGACATCCTTTTACTGTCCACAACAGGGATGTCCTTCCCACTGTCCACCACAGAAGTCCTCTGTGCTCTCCACCACAGGGACAGTATTCCCACTGTCCACCATAGAGCATCGTTTCCACTGTCCACCAAAGGTACATCTTCTCCAATGTCCACCAGAGGGACATCATTCCCATTGTACACCACAGATAGTTCCTTTCCACTTTAAACCACAGGGACATTCTTCCCACTGTCCACCACAGAGATGTCCTCCCAACTGTACACCACAAGAATGTCCTCCACACATTAAACAGGGATGTCCAGCCCACTGACCACCACAGAGACATCATACACATGTCCACCATAGGCAGGTCCTCCCCACTGTCCACCATAGGGACGTACTCCCCTTATCCACAACATGGACATCTTTCCACTGTCCACAAAAGGACATTATTCCCACAGTTTAGCACAGGGATGTCCTCCACACTGTCCAATACAGGGATGTTCTACACACTGTCCACCACAGGGATTTTCTCCCGACTGTCCATCAGAGAGAGGTCCTCCCCACTGTCCACCACAGGGATGCCCTCCTGTGTACCACAAGGACATCCATAAAACTGTCCACCACAGGGTCATCTTCACCAATGTCCACCAAAGGGACATCCTTCCTACTGTCCACCACAGGGAGGTCCTCCCCACTGTCCACAACATGGATGTCCTACCCACTGTTATCCAAAGAAATGTCTTTCCCACAGTCCACCACAGGGACGTCCTTCCAACTGTTGACTACATGGACATCCACCCCACTGTCCACAACAGGGAGGTCCTCCCCACTGTCGACCACATGGAGGTCCTGCCCATAGTCCCCCACACGGATATCCTCCACAGTGTAATCCACAGGGATGTCCTCCTCAGTGTGCACTACAGTGAAGTACTCACCACTCTATACCACAGGGATGTCCTTCCCACTGATGACCTCAGTGACTATCTCCTATCTTTCCATCACAGGGACATCCTAGCCACTGTCCACCACAGAAAGGTTCTCCCTGCTGCCCACCCCAGGGACATCCTTACCACTATTTACCACAGGGTCGTCCTTACCAAAGTCCACCAAAGGGAAATCTTTCCCACTGTTCACCACAGGAACATCCTTCCCACTGTGAACCACAGGGATATTTTTCTGTTCATAAAAGAAATATTCTTACCACTGTCCATCACAGAGATGTCCTTTGCACTCTCTACTCCATGGAAATCCTACCCACTGTCCACCATAGAGACATTTTTGTGCACCAGAGGAACTTCCTCCCCATTGTCCACAAGGCCATCATCCCCACTGTCCACCACAGTGAAATTCTCTCACCAATGTCCACCGCAGAGTCGTCCTTCCCACAGTCCACTACAGGAAATTCCTCCCAACTGTCAGACACAGGGATGTCCTTCGCACTGTAAACCACAGTGACATCCTCCCCACTGTGCACGACAGGGACATCCTCCTGTGCACAAGAAAGACGTCCTCACAAATGTGCACCACAGGGACATCTTCTGGTGCACACCATAGACATCCTCACCACTGTCTAACCCGGAGATGTAATCTGCACTCTCCAAAACAGGGACATCCTTCCCATGGTCCACCAAAATAACGTTTTCCTGTGCACCACAGAAACATCCTCACCACTGTTTACTACAGGGATGACCTACACACTGTCCAGTACAGGGTCATCCTCCTCACTGTCCACAACAGGGATGTCCTTCCCACTGTTCACCACAGGGATGTCCTTTCCACTGTCCACCAAATGGATGTTCTTTCCACTGTCCACCACAGTGACATCCTTCCCACTGTCCACCAAAGTGATGTCTTTCTCACTGTCCACCACAGGGATGAGCTCCCCGCTGTCCAGGACAGGGACATCCTCCCTACTGTCCACAACAGGCATGTCCTTCTTACTGTCCACCACAGGGACGTTCTTCCAAATGTCCATCATGTGGACATCCTGACCACTGTCTACCACAGGGATATCCTTCCCAGTGTCCATCAAAGGTATGTCTTTCCAATTGTTTGCCACAGGGACATCCTTGAAATTATCCACCACAGTGACATCCTTCCCCCGTCTACCACAGAGACATAAACTGCACTGTCTACCACAGGGATGTTTCCAAACTGGCCATGACAGGGTTGTCCTCACCTATGTCCAACACTGGGGTGTTCTTTCCCACTGTTCAAAACATGGATATCCTCCCTACTGTGCACCACAGTAACATCCTCCTGTGCACAAGAGGGTCATCCTCATGACTGTGCACCACAGGGACATCTTCCAGTGCACATAAGAGACATCTTCACCACTGTCCACCCCATAGATCTCCTCTTCTCTCTCCAAAACAGGGACATCCTTTCCACGGTTCACCAATGGTACATTCTCCAGTTTACCACAGAAAGGTCCTCACCACTGTTCAAAACTGGGATGTCCTCCCCACTGTCCACCACAGGGACATCCTTCCCACTCTCCACCATAGATAGGTCCAACCCACTGTCCATCACAGGGACGTCATACCCATTGTCCACCAAAGGGATGTCCTTCTCACAGTACACCACAGGGACATTCTTCCAACTGTCCACAACAAGGACATCCTCCACACAGTCCTTCACATTGACGTCCTCACCACTCTCTACCACAGGGATGTTGTTCCCAATGTCCATCAAAGGGACGTCCTTCCCACTGCCCAACCCAGGGACATCCTCCAAAATTTCCACCACAGTGACATCCTTCACTCGTCTACCACAGAGACGTAAACACCACTGTCCACCCAGGGATGTTTCCACACTCTCCACCACAGGGTTGTCCTCATCAATGTCCACCACTGGGGTGTTCTTTCCCACTGTTCAAGACAGGGACATTCTCCCTACTATGCACCACAGGAAAAATCTCCTGTTCACAACAGGGATGTCCTCATGACTGTGCACCACAGGGACATCTTCCAGTGCACACCAGGGACGTCCTCACCACTGTCCACCCCAGAGATGTCCTCTGCACTCTCCACAACAGGGAAATCCTTTGTATAATCCATCAAAGAGATGTTCTCCTGTGCACCACAGAAACGTTCTCACCAGTGTTCACCACAGAGATGTCCACCCCACTATCCACCACATTGATATCCTTCCCACTGTCCACCACAGTGATGTCCTTCCCCCGTCAACAACAGGGATGTCCTTCCCACTGTCCTCCACGAAGACAATCTACCCACTGTCCTTCACAGTGTCATCCTACCCACTGTCTACTGCAGGGAAGTCGTTTGCACTGTCCAACAAAGGGACATTTTTCCCACTCTACACCAAAGGTACATCTTTCAAATGTCCACCACAGAGACATCCTCCTCACTTTCCACAATCAGGACATCCTCCCAACTAACCACCACAAGGATGTCCTTCATACAGTCCACCATAGAGAAGTCCTCCCTGTTGGCCACCAAAGGGACCTCCTTCCCACTGTCCACCACAGGGACATCCTCCAAATTGTCCACCACAGTGACATCCTTTTCACTGTCCACCACTGGAACATCCTACCCACTTTGCACAACAGGGACATTTTCCTGTGCACAAAAGGGATACCCTCACCCCTGTGCATCACAGGGACATCCTCCTTTAAAACCAGGGATGTGAGCAACACTTTACCCCAGAGATGTCCTCTGCACTCTCCACGACAGGGACATCCTCTCCACTATCCACCAAAGAAATGTCTTTCCCACTATTCACCACAGGGATATTATCCCAAATGTCCAACACAGAAAACTCCCCTTCACTGTCAAGCACAGGGATGTCCTTACCCTGTCCACCACAGGGATGTCCTCCCCACTGTCCACCAGACAGATATCCTTCCCAGTGTTGACCACAAGGAGGTCCTTCCCAATATCATCAACAGTGACTTCCTTCCCACTGTCTATAACATAAATGTTATTCCCACTGTCCACCACAGTGTGTTTCTCTCCACTGTCCACTACAGAGATGTACTTTCCACTGTCCACCAAAGGGACGTTTTCCTTTGCAATGAGAAACTTCCTCACCTTTCTCCACTACAGAAACTTCTCACCACAGTCCACCACTGTGACGTCCTTTCCACTTTCCACCAGTGGGATGTCCTCCCAACTGTTCACAACAGGGACATACTCCCCACTTTCCTCCACAAAAATGTCCATCCAACTGTCCACAACAGAAAGGTCCTACCCACTGTCCACCACAGGGACATCCTTCCAACTGTCCAGCCCAAGAAGTTAGTCCACACAGTCCAACACAAGGACATCCTTCCCACGGTCCACCACATGCATGTCCTTCCCACTGTCCACCACAGGGACGTCCTACCCCACAGTTAACCAGAGTGTGGTCCTCCCCACTGTCCACCACAAGGACATCCTCCTGTGCACAACAGGGATGTCCTCACCACTGTGCACAACAGGGACATACTTTGCATTGTCCAACACAGGGACATACTTCCCACTGTCCACCAAAGTGAGGTCCCCCTGCTCTCCACCACAGGGGCATCATTACCACTGTCCACCATAGGGTCGTCCTCACCACTGTCCATCATAGGGATGTTTTCCACACAGTCCAACACAGGGGCATCCTCACCAATGTCCAACACAGGGACATCTTTCTTCTGTCCAGCACAGGGAGGTCCTCTTAACTGTCCAACACATGGATGTCCTTCCCACTGTAAACCAAAGAAATGTCCTTCCCACAATCCACAACAGGGACGTCCTTACAACTGTCGACTACATGCCCATCCACCCCACTGTCCACCACAGGGAGGTCCTCCCCATAGTCCACCACAGGCATGTCCTCCTCAGTGTGCACTACAGTGAAGTACTCACCACTCTATGCCACAAAGATGTCCTTCCCACTGACCACCTCAGTGACTACCTCCCCTCTTTCCATCACAGGGACATCCTACCCACTGTCCACCACAAAAAGGTTCTCCCTGCTGTGCACCACAGGGACATCCTTACTACTATTTACCACAGGGTCATCCTCACCAATATTTACCACAGGGAAATCCTTCCCACTCTTCACCACAGGAACATATTTCCACTGTGCACCACAGGGACATTCTTTTGTGCATAACAGAAATGTTCTTATGACTGTCCAATGCAGAGATGTCCTCTGCACTCTCCACTCCAGGGTAATCCTTCCCACTCTTCACCAAAGAGACGTTTTCTTGTGCACCACAGGAACGCCCTCCCCACTGTCCACAAGGTCATCATAGCCAATGTCCACCACAGTGAATTTCTCTCACCAATGTCCACTGCAGAGACGTCCTTCCCACAGTCTACCTCAGGGATTTCCTCCCCACTGTCAAACACAGGGACGTCCTTCCCACTGTAAACCACAGGGACATCCTCCCAACTATGCACCACAGAGACATCCTCCTGTGTACAACAGAGATGTCCTCACGAATGTGCACCACAGGGACATCTTCCGGTGCACACCATAGACGTCCTCACCACTGTCCACCCCAGAGATGTAGTCTGCACTCTTCACATCAGGGAAATCCTTCCTAAGGTCCACCAAAGAGATGTTCTCCTGTGCACCACAGAAATGTTCTCACCACTGTTCACGACAGGGACGTCCAGCCCACTGTCCAAAACAGAGACATACTTCCCACTGTCCACCACAGGGACATCCTTCCCACTGTCCAACACAGTAACGTCCTCTCAGTTGTCCAATACAGAAACGTCCTCCCCACTGTCCACCACAGGGACGTCCTACTTACTGTCCACCACAGGGAAAACCTCTCTACTGTCTACAACAAGGACGTCCTTCCCATTGTCCACCACATGGACATCCTTTCGCTGTCCACAAAAAGGACTTCCTTCCCACTGTTTACCACAGGGATGTCTTCCTAACTGTCCATGACACAAATCTGTTCCCAAATGTCCACTGCAGAAACATCCATCCCACTGTACAAAACAGGGACATACTACCCATTGTCCTCCACAAGGACATTGATCCCACTGTCCACAACAGAAAGGTCATACACACTATCCACCACAGGGACATCCTCCCAACTGTCCACCTCAAGGAATTCCTCCCTCACAGTCCACCACAGGGATGTCCTTCCAACTGTCCATCAAAGGGACATCCTTCCCACTGTCTACAACACAGATATCTTCCCCACTGTCCACCACATGGACGTCCTTACCACTGTCCACCACAGGGATGTCCTACCCCACAGTCCAACAGAGTGTGGTCCTCCCCACTGTCCACCACAAGTTCATCCTCCTGTGCACAATAGGGATGTCCTCACCACTGTGCACCACTAGGACATACTTTGCATTGTCTACTACAGGGATATCATTCCCACTGTCCACAATGTGAGGTCCTTTCTGCTGTCCACCACAGGGGCATCCTTACCACTGTCCACCACAGGGTCATCCTCACCACTGTCCACCACTGGGATGTCCTAACCACTGTTCACCAGAGGGACATCTTCCCAATGTGCACAAAAGGGACATCCATTTAATATCCACAACAGGGATGTCCTTCCCACTGTCCACCAAGAGAGGTCCTACCTGCTCTCCACCACAGGGACTCTCTGCACACTCTCCACCATAGAACGTCATTTCCACTGTCCACCACAGGTACAGACTCTCCAGTGTCCACCATAGGGACGTTCTTTCCATTGTTCTCCAAGATAGGTCCTTTCTGCTGTGACCACAGGGACATTCTTCCCACTGTCCACTACAGAGATGTCCTCCCCACTGTGCACCACAAGGATTTCCTCCCCACTTTAAACAAAAATGTCCTCCCCACTGTCCACCACAGAGACATCTTACCCATGTCCACCACAGGTAGGTTCCCACACTGTCCACCATAAGAACATATTCCCTTGTCCACAAGATGGACATCCTTACACTGTCCACAAAAAGGACATTATTCCCACAGTTTAGCACAGTGATGTCCTCCCCACTGTCCACTACAGGGATGTTCTACACACTATCCACCACAGTGAGGTCCACCCAACTGTCTACCACAAGGATTTCCTCCCAAATGTCCATCAGAGAGGTCCTCCCCACTGTCCACCACAGGGATGTCCTCCTGTGTACCACAAGGACATCCATAAAACTGTCCACCACAAGATCATCTTCAGCAATGTACAGCACAGTGATGTCCTTCCCACTGTTCACAACAGGGACATCCTTCTGTGCACAACAGGGACATCCTGACCAATGTGTACCACAGGGACTTCCTTTCCACTGTCCACCACAGGGACATCCTCCCCCATGTTCACTACAGAGTGGACCACCCCACAGTTCACCACATGGATGTCTTTCCCACAGTCCACCAAAGGGACATCCTCCTCACTTTGCACCAAAGGGACATCCTCCTATGCATAACAGGGACGTTCTCACAACCGTGCACCACAGGAATATTCTTTCCACTGTCCACAACAGAGAAGTCCTTCGTACTGTAGACTACAAAGATGCCCTCCCTGCTGTCCACCACAGGGACATTCTTCCCACTTTCTGCCACAGAAACGTCCTCCCCACTGTCCACCAAAGGGATGTCCTCCCCACATACCGCCACAGAAACGTCCATCCCACTGTCCACAACAGAAATATCCTCCCCAATGTCAACCACAGGGAAGTCTTCCCAACTCTCCACCACTGGGACGTTCTTCCCATGGTCCACCAAACAGATGTCCTTCCCACTGTCCTCCACAGGGATATCCTCCTCTGTACTACAATGACATCCTTACCACTGTCCACAACATGGTTGTTCTCAACAATATGCACTACTGGGAAATCCTCACTGCTGTCCACCACATGAATATACTCGGCACTATATATCACAGGGACATCATACCCACTGTCCATCACAGGGAGGTCCTCCCCTCTGCCTACCACAGGGACATCCTTCTGCCTCTCCACCACAGTGATGTCCTCTCCACTGTCTTCCAAAGGGATGGCCTTCCCACTGTCAACCACAAGGATGTCACTACAATGGTCCACCATAGGGACGTCTGCTTCTCTGTCCACCACAGGGATGTCCTTCCCACTGTACACCACAGGAACATCCTCCTGTGAACAACAGGGATGTTCTTACCACTGTACACCCCAGAGATGTCTTCTGCACTCCCCACTACAAGGACATCCTTCTCACTGTCCACCAAAGAGACAGTCTCTTGTGCACCACATGAGCATTGTCCTTATTGTCCACAAGGCCGTCATCTACACCGTCCACCACAGTGAAATCCTTTCAACTCTCCAACACAGGGACATCCTCCCAACTGTCCACAACATGGATGTCCTTCCAACTACCAAACACAGAGACGTCCTTCTCACTGTAAACAACAGGGACATTCTCCCCACTGTGCACCACAGGGACATCCTCCTGTCCACCACAGGGATGTCATTCCCTCTGTCCACCTCAGTGATATCCTCTGCTCAGACCATAACAGGGATGTCATTCCCACTTTCCACCACAGGGACATCCACTCCACTGTCCACAACAGGCATGTCCTTCCCACTGTCCACCAAAGGGACATCCATCCCACCGTCCACAGCACAGACATCTTCCCCACTATCCATCACATGGACATCCTTCCCACTGTCCACCGCATGGATGTCCTAACCCACAGTCCGCAAGAGTGTGGTTCTCCCCACCATCCACCACAGGGACATCCTACTCTGCACAAGAGGGATGTCCTCACCACTGTGCACCACAGGGACATACTTTGCCTTGTCCACCACAGGGACATCATTCCCACTGTCCACCAAAGTGAGGTCCTCACTGCTGTCCACAACAGGGGCATCCTTACCACTGTCCACCACAAGGATGTCCTCCCCACTTACCAAACAGGGATGTCCTCCCCACTGTCCACCACAGGAAGGTCTTCCACGCTCTCCAACATATGGACATCCTTCTGACTATGCACCACAAGGATGTTCTCCATTGCACCACAGTAACATCCTCCCCACTGTCCACCACAGTGAAATCCTACCCACTATACACCACAGGGATGTCCTCCCCACTGTCTACAACAGGGATGCCCTTCCCACAATTCAAAACAGAGAGGTCCTCCCAGCTGTCCTCCACAGGGACCTCCTTCCCTCTGTCCACCTCAGTGATATCCTCCCCTCAGAAAATAACAGGGATGTCCTTCCCACTTTCCACCACAGGGACATCCTTCCAACTGTCCACAAGAGGGTCATCCTTCCCACTGTCCACCAGAAAGTCTTTCCCAATGTCCACAACAGGGACGTCTTTCTAACAGTCTACACCATATATGTCCTTCAAATGTCCAACACAGGGACCTCCTTTGCACTGTCCACCACAGGGAAGTGCTGTCTACTGTCCACCACAGGGATGTCCTTTCCACTATTCACCACAGGGTTTTCCTCCACACTGTCCACAACAGGCATGTCCTTTTCACTCACCACCACAGGGACCTCCTTCCCACTTTCCACCACAGGGAAATTCTCTCTACTGTCCAACACACGGTTGTCTTTTCCACTGTCCACCACAGGGATGTCCACTGCACTGTCCACAACAGGCATGTCCTTCCCACTCTGCACCACAGAAAGGTACAACCTGCTGACCACAACAGGAACTGACTTCCTAATGTCCAGCTCAATGATGTCCTTTCCTCTGTCCACCACAGGGACATCCTTCCCACTGTCCACCACATGGTGGTCCTCCCCACTGTAAACCAGAGGAACAGGCTTGCCACTGTAGAACACATGGACATTCTTCCCAAAGTCCACAACATATACATCCTTCCCATGATCCACAACATAAATGTCCTTCCCACTCTCCACAACAGGGACCTTCTTCCCACAGTTCACCACAGTGAGTTCCTCCCTACTATCCACCACAAGGATGTCAATAGCACTGTCCACCAAAGTGACAACCTCCCCACTCTCCACCACAGGGACTTCCTTCCCACTGTTCACCACAAGGAGGTCTTTCCCAATGTCCACCAAAGGAACCTCCTTCTCACTGTCCACCATAGGGAAGTCCCCACTACTGTCCACCACAGGTTTGGCATTTCCAGTGTCCACCAAAGGGACGTCCTCCGCACTGTCCCCAAAAGGCATGTCCTTCCCACTGTCCACCACAGAAAGGTTCACCCTGCTGTCCACAAAAGGAACATACTTCCCAATGTCCACTAAATGATGTCCTCGCCTATGTGCACCAAAGAGACATTTATTTATTTAAATAAAATATCTTTAAAAGAGCACAAGAAGTTAAGTGTAAAAAAAAGATTCAGCTGTAGGGCATTTTCTTAGTGATTGATGGGGGAGGGGCCAGCCCATTGTGGGCGGTGCTATTCTCAGAGCTGGTGGTCCTGGGTTCTGCAAGAAAGCAGGCTGATCAAGCTATGGGGAACAAGCCAGTAAGCAGCACCCTCCATGGCCTCTGCTTCATCTCCTGCTTCCAGGTTCCTGCTCTGTTTGAATTCCTGTTCTGACTTCTTTCAGTGATGAACAGTGACATGGAAATGTAAGTCAAATAAATGCCTTCTTCCCCAAGTTGTTTTTGGTCATGGTGTTTCATTGCAGTAATAGAAACCCTGACTAAGACAAGTTGGTACCAGGGAGCAGGGTATTGCTGTGACAGACTTGACTTTGTTATTTTTGAGAGGATTATGGAAGGACTTTGGAACATTGGGCTAGAAAAGCCATCGGATGTTCAAAACTTGGTTAGCTGTTCTATGAAGGCTTGGAAGATAAGAATTTGAGGGCTATGCTAAAGATGAAGGCCTGGTTTGTGAATTTCAGATGAAAGATTAAAGACCATTTGTTACTTAGAATTCAGATTCTGTGGTTCTGGTCAGCTAGGGCTGAAGAAGAATCAGCTGTGATTAACAAGATACCAGAACTACTAAAGTGAAACCTTTGATTTTTTTCTTCTGGGAAACTTGATGCTGACCAACTGGAGCTAAGAAATTAGAAGTGATTAGAAGAGACCAGCATCATCGAGGTGAAAGCTGGGAAGTGTTTCCTGAGAGCACACAGAAGTTGTGTTTCAGAACTGGCTGAGGTCGTATCGTGGGCTGGCAGCTGAACTTGGTAGTGTAAGAGTGACCCAGGTAGTACTGGTTTTGAGGATACAAAGGGGTCATGGAGAGCAGCTGAGACTTGGCACTGTGAGAGCCCAGGAGAAGCTATTGGTGAAGGTGCAGTCTCAGTGGAAGTTGAAAGCCCAGGACTGAAGGAGTCATGCAGAGAAGATGAGGCTTTGCACCCACCAGGAAGAGAGCCTATGAGAGGCTATTGGTGAATGTGCAGCCCAGATGCAGCAGAAGATTGGAGAAGCCAATAGAACAGGATGACCATCGACAACAGCAGTAGTGGTGGGGTGGAGCCTACTGGATCTTAATAGTTGTGTGTGTTTCAGAGGATGGGGCTCAAGTCCCTTGGAGGAACCCAGAAAATCATGAGTAAATCCCATACATTGGATGTTGAGTTATTTATATTGTTGGAGTTTAGTTTTGCTTTCTTCAGATTATGACTATGCCTTGGTGCTTCCCTATTGAACTAAGAAAATATTTAACTTATTTTTTACTTTATTGGAGCCCACAGTTGACTGAGTTTTTTTAAGAGATTTTTAAGTTTTTAAAAGACACCTTGGATTTTTTTTCGAGACAGGGTTTCTCTATGTAGCCCTGGCTGTCCTGGAACTCACTCTGTAGACCAGGCTGGCCTTGAACTCCCAAGTGCTGGGATTAAAAGCATGTGCCACCACTGCCAGGGGACACCTTGGATTTTTTAGAGACAAATTTTAAGGTGTTTCAATTTGTAAAAATGGTGGGAATTTTAAAATTTGCAAAATGTTTTATGTTGTGATGTTGATGTTAATGTGTGACCTTAGAAATGGATAAGAAAGGACAGGTTATAAACTAACAACAATATGTTCATGTGTCAAGTTAACAAGGGGTCAGTTGTGTTGGATAGTTTTATGTCAACTTGACACAAGCTAGAGCCACGTGAAAGGAGGGAACCTCAATTAAGAAGATGCCTCTATAAGATGCAGCTGTAGGACTTTTTCTCCATAAATGATTAATGGGAGGGCCCAGCTCACTGTGGGCAGTGCCATCCCTGGCTTTCTGATCCTGGGTTCTACAAGAATGCACGCTGAACAAAGCCACAGGGAGCAAGCCAGTAAGCAGCACCCCTCCATGGCCTCTGCATCAGCTCCTGCCTCCAGGTTCCTGCCCTGTGTGAGTTCCTGTCCTGACTTCCTTTGGTGATAGACTACGGATGTGGAAGTGTAAGCCACATAAATCCTTTTTTCCCCTTAACTTGACTTTTTTGGTCATGATGTTTCTTTGAAGCAATAAAACCCCCAAGACTGGCCAAAAGCAACTTGAAGAGGAAAGGATTAATTCCAACTTACAGCTTATGATCCATCACCCAGGCGGATCAGGACAAAAAACCTGGAGGCAGGCATTGAGGCAGAGGCCACAGAGGTATGATGCTCACTGGCTTTCTTCTCGTGGTTTGCTTTCTACTACATCCTGAGGTCTGGACCCTCCCACAGCAATCACAAAACAAGAAAGTACACCAGGTGCTTGTCCGAAGGCCATTCTGACAGGGATATTTTCACTGCCTGCATAGTTTTCTAAAATCTCTACTTCTCTGCAGCCTTCCTCCTGTTACAGCCGCGACTGTAAAGGATGGCTTTCTTCTGGAAACATGCTTTTTGTTCTTAGAATACTGTTTTCAGGTATTAATGGACAAACAACATTAAGAATAGACCCTGGGCAGTCAGCCCAGTTCATTTACTACCTAAGTAATTCAGTCCTGCCCACTTGCCTTGTAGTGTGTGGGATTCAGATTTGTGTGTGAGCAATATGATAAACCATTGCATGCCACCAGTCTTTGGGGATGCTGGAAAATAGTTCAAACTGAGAATACTCACCTCCGTTAAATTCTGAGCTCGTTTACAGCATGAAGTTAATTTCTGGCTGTTGGGTATCTACAGCTCAAACTTAACACTCTCGTAGCAGGATCTAGACCTGGGGCTACCCTTGCAGTGCCAACAAGTTGCTGTCCTATGTGTCCCCGTTCTGAGTAACTACCTCTTCATTCTCCAGTGACAGTCTCAGATGGTTTCCCTGTCACCAAAACCTCATGATAAAACTGTGTCTTCATTGGTCGCTTCCCTTCCCATGTCCCTGATTCTTGAATGCATTCCAGTTGGACTGGCACACCGAGGCTGGTTTCTTGGCAGCTCTTGGCCTGGTTCCCTCCCTTGAGACAATGCTCTCTCCCGCCTTCCTGGATGGTGCTTCTTTGGTTCCTTCTTTTGACATTTCTTCTGTTGTTTTTAAACCTTTAAAGTTTGGAATTATCAAGAGCTTGGCCCCTTTTCCTTTTCTTTGTCTCTCATCCCTGAAATTAGTTTATCTAGTCACGAATACCGTAGTGGCTTAGGCTGTGTTTTAGGTTTAAATTGCTGGGCTTATGAGAGCTACAAAACAAAATGCCTTTAACTTGGAAGCCCCTCTTGTCCAAGGACAGATAACATCCTAGAATGTCGTACATGTAATATAGCATGCCAACAAACCATGTGGTTTTACTTCTGTTAACAAGTGTGATTACCCCAGTGGTAGAGGATGCATGCTCGATTCCTATATAACTCAGACATTTTGGCTACACCAGTCTCTTGGTCTATGATGTATCTCTTGCTCTCCCTCCTTCTTTCTCCTCTCATGGTTAGCTTTAGTCAGGCCATGCTCTGCCTGGACTCTGCCCTCTGCCTGCTTTCTCCCTTATAGCTACAATACAGATCTCCACACTTGACGAGTGATCATGTCCTCCCTCTTTGATTTCACTTTTCCCATTCAATTTCCATTTTAAAAAAGATGTTTCTAATTGTGTGTGTGTGTGTGCGCGCGCGCGTGCACATGCGTGCCGTGCCTCCAGAGGACAAAAGAGGACATAGAATTCTCTGGAACTGGAATTAGATGAGACTGTTAGCTACCTGATATGGATGTGTGCTGGTGAAAGAGTTAAAATTTTTTAAACCTTCCACAGATGGAGTCAAAAGTGCAGATCAGCTTGTTCTGCACTCTGGGTCCTAGGAAACTAGCTATCCACAAGACAAAATAGATAAGCTAAGAGTTCAGAGCTGGGAGTTCAGGACAGCATGACCAAGCGCTATGGGTACCAGGAACTAAAAACAAACCACAAGATAGACTAAATAGGGTTTAAGCTGAGAGTTTAAGTCAGCGTGCCTGTGCATCCTGGATACCAGGAACTTGGCTGACTATAGGCTCTTAGAGAATAGCCTGTTCCTTGTACCCTGTCACAAACTGAATAATGGGCTGGGACTTTCCACAGGTGCTCTCCAATAGCCCTCCCTTACTCCCCGTGGGTTGTGGCCCCCCATAAGTTGTGGTTTGGGCTTTAAATTCTGTCTCCAAAGCCCCGGGGTCAACCCCACTGCCCCATACATGGGTCATGGGTCTTGACCTCAGTATACTGATTAAAATATGCCTCTTGCTGATTACATCAAGTTTGGTGTCTTGCAGTTAATAAGTGGCCAAGAATTCCAGAGGCTTGAGTGAGGTCCTACATTTGTGGGGGGCTTACACTGGGACCTAAGCTCTAGTCCTCTGTGAGTCCACTGAGCCATCTCTTCAGCCTCTTAATGTTCTGCTTAACAATTACCTCACCAACTAAGTGTAAATGCTACGATCCCACCAACTAGGATGGTGTCTGCTGCACCACAAGCATTTAATGTAAACTAGCTGAGCAAAAGGAGGAAGAGAAGAACAGATAGGGTGCATAACTTGGAGCATTAGATGTGTCCTGTGAACAGATTCTCTCTAGTAAACATGGAGCAGGTTTTTCTTACTTGCGTGGTGGATGTTCATTTCTCTCTTCCCTGTTAAAGGGGATTCTGCATGATTCAGTTTGGCTTCTTTTCCTAAAGACTGGGGGGAGGGGGGTCCCTGATCCCTAGAGGAAGTAGATGAGGTGAGGGGGTGAGTGTTGGAGGTGGAAGGGCAGATTAAGACAGTGGCAGTCGAGTGTGTGTGTGTGTGTGTGTGTGTGTGTGTGTGTGTGTGTGTGTGTGTGTGTGTGTGTGTGTGTGTGTGTCTGTGTGATAAAATGGTTGCTGCCTAGTAATAGGCTGGCAAGTGTTGGCTGGCTCAGGTCATTTCAGATGTTTTCTGAGGATGGATTTCCAAAAGCGAATCACCTGGCCAAGTGCTCTAGACATTTTTAAAGCCCAAAGTGCATTTTAAGAGAAGTCACACCATTTAGCCTTTGTTTTCAAGTCTAGAAACATAAAGTGGTCATATGTTATTCCATTTTACAGCTAGAAAACAGCAGTTTGGAGAGGGGAAGGAGCTGTACAAATGGGAAACCACCTTCTGTCCAACTGCAAGCCACCTTCCTCCCCTTACACAAACAACATGGCAACTCTGGTGGTCACATAAAACTGTAGGTCTTTGCTATGAGGGAGGAGCCTCGGGAGTAGGGACAGAGACTGAGACAGTGGGAGGTGGACCTACCCACACCTTCCAGGGTGTGACCAGAACTGTAAATTCTCAGGACCACTCCAGCCATATTTCTTTGCCTTGCTTTGATCTGCCTTCCGTGTTCTCAAGGTTAACCTTGTGAAGTTTCATGATCAGCAGCAGGGCTGTGATGGAAATTCATGTAGACCGATATGGAAGTTAATTAATACCCATGACCACACACAGGGTAAGCAGAAATTAAGCCAGTGACAATTACCAATCTTGACAGAATGGACAAATATTACAAGGAACCGTTAGCGGACCTCATCAGTGTGTGGCTGCATAATATGGACCACGCATGCATCTAATCATCACGAAAATGGCAACAGCACCTTAGGAGCACACCCCCTTTCAGCATCGTTTGGAAATCTTTAGGACCTTGTGTCAGAAATAGCTCCTCTAGGATTCTGAGAATTCTGATCTCTAATTCTTCCTGTGTCTTCCTAGTTCTGAGCTATACATATCCGATTACTCTCATCTGGGGAGTTAATTGGGGGCTTGGGGGAAGGGAAGACAACCAAGTTCCTGGGTTCTAGAAATACCATTTACTTTTTCTGTGCTTTTTAAAAAGAAAAACCACAATAAGGGACATACTCACAGCAAACATTCTAGAGTTGTCTCAGTGAACAGTGCAGCTGACTCACAACAAAGTGCCGAGACCTCCTTTTATTGACTTCTTAACATATGCCCACCAGAAAATCCCAGGCATCTGGTTTTAAGTGGTTCTGGAGGTTCAATGTGGGTGGGGGGTTTTGTGCTGTGCTCATGAGAGACTGTAATGTCAGAGTATTCCCTGAGCTAACCCTCAAATGAAATGAGTCTGTCTTAGGGCTTCTTTGGGTCTACTTTCAGCTAGAATCAAGCCCCCGCATCAATGCCAACTTCTATCTTTTTTTTATCTTTTGCATGAAAACAAAAGGATAATATTGGGTTGGGGTTTGATCATGAGAGTGGAACTTGTTGTAGAGCATCCACCAGAGAAGACTGCTTGGACATAGCTTTAAGCCAACAGAAAGCCTTTATTAGCCAGCTGGTGACTACACTGGCTGCTCTGGATCCCAGTGTAGCCCCAAGCTTTTCTCAGGGTGAGCTTTTAAGCCCAAAACCCACATTCTGGGTTGACATGCTTCAGTTAACAAGAACAGTTAGCCAGGAGCGAATTACAGATGCAAAAAGCAAGGTTAGTACATTTTGAGACTTTTCCCAGAACTGTATGGACTTTGATGGATTAGGTCTTTGTTTCAGTTTTGGCAGGTGGTGCTGTCCATATGTTGAATTTTATAGCCTGAATGGCATTTCCATCATGGAGTCAGCTGTGCTAAGGTTTGGGGTCTCTTACAGAGCCTTCATGAATAGGATTAGTTTTTTTAAAAAAGGACCCCAGAAAGCTGCCTTGTCTACCTTCTAAAAATGGGAGCAAACTGCCTATGCCATCCCTGAATCTTCCAGGGCCTTGAATGTATACTTCTCAGTCTTCAGAGACAAACCTGTATTTTTTTATGTTACTCAGCTTATGATATTTTGTTACCAGAAACCTGAAAAGAGACTATTCATGGCTGTGATTTCATTTTATGTTAACAGCCCTCTGAGGCAGAGATTATTTGGTTTATTTTATAAAGAAGCTAAAGCTTAGGTTTAGGTAGTCCCTGTGGTTTACAGTGTGGGGGATATTCATGTTGTGGACAGTGGTGAGGACAACCATGTTGTGGACAGTGGTAAGAATGCCCTTGTAGTACACAGGAGAATGTCCCTGTGGTGGACAATGGGAAGGAAATCTCTTTGGTGAACAGTGGAAAGGACATCCCTGTGGTGGACAGTTGGGAGGACCTCCCTGTGGTGGACAGTGGAGAGGATATTTCTGTGGTGGACAGTGGGATATACATGTTTCTTGTGGAAAGTGTGGAAGACGTCAATGTGGTTGACAGTGGAAAGGACATCCCTGTGGTGGACAGTAGAGAGGACTTCCCTGTGGTAGACAGTGGGAATGAGCTCCCTGTGGTAGACAGTGGGAAGGACATACATGTTGTGGACTGTTGGAAGAACATTCCTGTTGTGGACATTGGGAAAGACCTCTTTGTGGTGGACAGTGGGAAGGGTGTGCCTCTGGTGGACAGTGGGAAGGACCTCCTTGCGGTGGACAGTGAGAAGGATATCCCTGTTATGATCTGAGGAGAGGATATCACAGAGGTGGACAGTTGGGAAGACCTCCTTTTAGTGGACAGTGGGGAGGATATTTCTGTTGTGGACAGTGGGGAGGACGTCCCCATGGTGGACAGTGGAAAGGACATCCCTTAGATGGATGGTTGATAGGATCTCCCTGTGGTGGACAGTGAAAAGGAGGTCCCTGTGGTGGACAGTCGGAAGGACATTTATATTGTGTACTGTGGGAAGAACATCTCTGTTGGGACATTGTGAAAGACCTCCTTGTGGTGAAGGAGAAGACCTTCCTTGGGTAGAAGGTCCCTCTTGTGGATAAAGGGGAGGACATCACTTAGGTGGACAGTGGGAAGGACATCTCTGTTTTGGACAGTGGAAAGGATGTCATTGTTTTGGACAGTGGTAAGGACATCCCTGTGAAGGACAGTAGAGAGAAACTTTCTGTGGTTAACCGTGGGAAAAAGGCCCATGCATTGGACAGTGGTGAGGACATTTATGTTGTGGATTGTGGGAAGGATGTCCATGGTGTGGACATTGGGAAGGACCTCCATGTGGTGAACAGTGGGAAGCATGTCCATCTCGTGGAGAGTGGGTAGAAACACAATGTGGTGGAAATTGGGGAGGAACTTTGTGGTGGACAGTGGGAAGAACATCCCTGTTGTGGACAGTGGGGCTAATATTTCTGTGGTGGACAACTGAAATGAAATCCCTGTGGTGGACAGTGGAAAGGACCTACTTGTGGTGGAGATTTGGGAGGACCTCGTGTGGTACACAGTGTGTAGGACATCCCTGTAGTGTACAGTGGGTAGTATGTTCCTGTGATGGACACTGGGGAGGAAATCACTGTGGTTGACAAGGGAAAGAACATCCCCATTTTAGAAGTGGGGAGGACGTCCCTGTGGTGGAAAGTGGAAAGGACATCACTTTAATGGACAGTAGAGAGGACCTCCCTGTGGTGTACAATGGGAAGGAGGTCCCTGTGGTGGACATTGGAAGGACATGTACAGTGTGGACTGTGGTAAGAACATCTCGGTTCTGGACATTGGGTAAGACCTCCTTGTGGTGAACCTTGGGATGAATGTCCCTCTTGTGGACAGAGGGAAGGAAGTCACTTAGTTGGACAGTGGGAAGGACATCCCTTTAGTGAAGGGTGGGGAGGACCTTTCTGTGGTGGACAGTGGGAATGACATCCCTGTTTGGACACTGGGGAGGATGTCACTGGTTTGGACAGTGTTAAGGACATCCCTCTGGTGGACAGTAGAGAGGACCTTTCTGTGGTGAACAGTGGGAAGAAGTTCCATGTGTTGGACAGTGGGGAGGACATTTATGTTGTAGATTTTGGGAAGGACGTCCATGTTTTGGACATTGGGAAAAACCTCCCTGTGATGGACAGTGGGAAGCATGTCCCTCTTGTGGACAGTGGGAAGGAAGTCTCTGTGGTGGACATAGGAGAGAACATCATTTAGTGGACATTGGGAAGTACATTCCTGTTGTGGACAGCAGGGTGTACCTTTCTGTGGTAGACAGTGGGAAGGACATGCCTGTTGTGGACAGTGTGGAGGACATCTTTTTGGTGGACAGTGGAAAGGATATCCCTGTGGTGGACAGTAGAGAGGACATCATTGTGGTAGATAGTGGGAGGGAGGTCCCTGTGGTGGACCATGGAAAGTACATGCCTGTTGTGGACAGAGCAGAGAACAACACTATGGTGGACATTGGAAAGGACATCCCTGTGGTGGACAGTAGAGAGGACTTCCCTGTGGTGGACAGTGAGAAGGAGGTCCCTGTGGTGGACATTGGAAGGACATATATGTTGTGGACTGTG
This sequence comes from Arvicanthis niloticus, assembly GCF_011762505.2. Taxonomy (NCBI): domain Eukaryota; kingdom Metazoa; phylum Chordata; class Mammalia; order Rodentia; family Muridae; genus Arvicanthis; species Arvicanthis niloticus. Next base: position 72,425,985 of record NC_047673.1, on the reverse strand, counting down.
GGAAAGACGTCCCTGTTTTGGACATTGGGAAAGACCTCCTTGTGGTGAACAGTGGGAAGTATGTCCCTCTGGTGGACATTGGGGAGGAACTCCCTGTGGTGGACAGTGGGAAGGTGTCCCTGTGGTGAAGAGAAGGGAGGTCATCACTTAGGTGGACAGTCGTAAGGACATCCCTGTGGTGGATTGTAGGGAGGACACCTCTGTGGTGAACATTGGGAAGAAGGTCCCTGTGGTGGAGAGTGGGAAGGACATTTATGTTGTGGATTGTGGGAAGAACATACATGTTGTGGACATTAGGAAGGACCTTCATGTGTTCTACAGTGGCAAGCATGTCCCTCTAGTGGACAGTGGGGAGGACCACCATGTGGTGGATAGTGGGAAGAACGTCCCTGTGGTGGACAGAGGAAAGGACATCATTCAGTGGACATTGGGAAGTATGATCCTGTTGTGGACAGCAGGGTGTACCTTTCTGTGGTGGACATCCCTGTTTTGGAAATTGGGAAAGACCTCTTTGTGGTGGACAGTAAGAAGGTTGTGCCTCTGGTGGATAGTGGGTAGGACCTCCATGTGGTGGACAGTGGGAAGGACATCCCTGTTATGATCTGAGGAGAAAATATCACTAAGGTGACAGTGGGAAGGACATTCTCTTGGTGGACAGCGGAGAGTACCTTTCTGGTGTGAATAGTGGGAAGGACATCCCTGTTGTAGACAGTGGTCCACCACCATCTTGGTGGTGGACAGTGGGGAGGATTTCACTGTGATGGACAGTTGGGAGAATGTTACTGTGGTGCACTGGAGAATGTCCCTGTGGTGCATAGTTGGAAGGATGTTTATATGGTGGAGAGTGCGGTGGACATCTCTGTGGTGGACAGTGGTTAAGACATCCCTGTTGTGCACAGCAGAATGTCCCTGTGCTGCACAGTAGGGAAGATGTCCCTGTTGTTTACAGTGGGAAGGACTTCGCTGTGTTTGATAGTTGGGAGGACATCTGTGTTGTGAAAAGTTTGGAGGATGTTTCTTTTTTATTTTTTTTCCTTTTTATTAGATATTTTATTTACACTTCAGATGCCATCCCCTTTCCCCATTCCCCCATTAGAAAACCCCTATCACTTGCCCCCTTTTTCTTTTTGCACATATACATTTTTTAAAAAATGTTAATCATAGGCTTTATAAGTATGGTATTGTTCAATCTGAGGTGTAACCCACTACCCAACCTAGATATATCAACTATCTTTGACTGGTGGAGATACATGAACATCTGCCTCCCTGTCTCCCCCCTCTTTCTCTCTTTCATCACCTAGCTTCTCCTCTCCTCCTTTTCCTCCTCTTTTTACTCCTTCTCTTCCTCTCAGTACTCCTCCCACCTTAGCTCCTCCTACATATCACCCTTCCTGTTAAAATGAAACTTTTCTCTCTAAATACAATTAGAGCTTAATTATGCCAATTTGTACCAGTGAGGTACAAGATAGTCCTCATACCCAGTCCAACATTTTGTTGACTAACCAGAACCTCTGTCGTCTTTCCTAACTATAACACTTAGTTCTGAACTTGGCTTTTTCCTTGGCTTTAGGATGAATGTCAGCTGACGACCATCCACTCAAATCTTTTCTCTCAAGGTAAATAGCCAGAATTGGCTATGAGGCTATAAGTTTTCAACCCCGTCAGAAATCCAGAATGACTGAGTTAACTATAATTGTGGGAAGCACAAAGCATAGCTTCTAAAATTTAGCCAATTTATAGAGACCTCTGAACACCTGGACACTCCCTCTACTACAAAACGTTGGAGCATCTGTTCTTCTGCCTTCTGGCCCAGGATCATCTGACAGACCTTAGTGCTGCAGAATTATTAAGGGCTGAATACTCTGTCTAGGTAGATATAATCAGTCGACTGTTCTGCAAGTGTGTCCTTTTCTGGACATTAATTTGTCTGTAGAAGGACAGAGGCATTTCTTGTCTAGTGGCTGTCTCACCACAACGGGAGTAACTCTAAAGATGCTCAATTTCTTCTTAGAATTCAATATAGGAAGCTGTCAGGAGCAGACAGGTCTCTAATCAAAATGAACATTAATACAGAAATGTTTGTCATGTCAATTCTGTGGGTTTCTGATGTTTTGAAAACCAACTACCCATGTAAGGTAATCTGGACTGTTGCCTGTTAACTCCACTCAGCTATTTCTAAATAAAACATAGAAAACACCCTAACAATAAACTCCAACCCATGAATTTGCTGTAATCCCTTAACTCACAGGCTGACCATCTCAAATCAGTTTTAAAAAGTTAAAGAAGGACTGGGTCTAAGCTTTGTATTCCTAAGTGTGTTATACTGGTACAATGCCTATGAGGGTAACAATATTCATCTCACTCTTATATCAATAAGAAGCTCGTACAAATGAAAACCTTAAAATTTGTAATCAGGGTAAGTTGGTGCTGTTTAAGAATTTATATCTTCATCTTGATACTAATTATACAGATTTCTACTAATAGGTTATGGCTATGCAATAAACCCTAGATAATCCTCTCTATTCCCACAAAACCACTACTTTTCCCTAGAAAGACACCCCAACATTTACCACCTTAGTCCCCAAGCCCAGAGAATAGGGGTGCTGACTCTTCATTAGCTTCTTCAAGCTGACTATGGACATTGAGATATTAGAAGAGGAGTGGGGGGAAGAGCAAATTGAAAAGCTTCTGATGCTGTTTCTTTACTGCCTCCAGATGGAATTCCCGGACATCAGAGGTTTAAGCAGGTCTGCCCAGCTTGCTTGTTGAGTAGATACACCAAGGCTGATCATTCTGCAACATACAATTCTCAAAAGAAATTTTAGTAACAAGATAGTTTTTTTTACAGAGGGCTGACATTTTATTAAGGATGTCGGTTCTAACCGCTTTTCTTTTTTTCCCTCTTTTATTGGATATTATATTTACATTTCAAATTTTATCCCCTTACTGCATTCCCCCCACCTGCCTGGAACCCCTTATCCCACCCCCTCCTCCTGCTTCTATGAGAGTGTTTACCCACCTACCCCCAGCCCCCCTCCCCACCCTCAGATTACCCACCCCCCACTCAGTGCAAAGCCTTCAAGGTACCATTGACCTCATCTCCCACCTATGCCCAACAAGGCTATCCTCCCCTACATGTACAGCTGGAGTCATGTGGCTCTCCATATATGCTCCTAGGCTGGTGGTTTAGACCCTGGGGAGCTCTGGCTGGTTGGTATTGTTGCTCTCCTCATGAGGCTACCAACCCTTTAGGCTCCTTCAGTTTACTCTCTAACTTCTCCATTGGGAACCTTTGATCAAATTAATGGTTAGCTGTGAGTATCTGCCTCTGGGTATGTCAGACATGGGGGACCCCTAATGAGACAGCCTTATCAGGCTGCTGTCAGCTTTCCCTTTCTGACATCCATATCAGAGTCTATTTTTGGTGACTGCACATGGAATGAATACCCATGTGGAATGGTCTCCATATAACCTCTCCTTCAGATTCTGTCCCACACTTTGTCTGCATATTTGCTCCCTTGAGTTTTTAGTTACTCCTTCTAAGAAAGACCTAGGCATCCTCACTTGTTCTTTCTTCTTCATGAGCTTCATGTCGTCTGGTAGTTGAATCTTTGTTGTTTCAAAATTTGGGCTAATTTCTGCTTATCAGTGAGTAAATACCATGTGTGTTCTTTTGTGATTGGGTTACCTCACTCAGGATGATATTTTGTAGTTCCATCCATTTACCTAAGAATTTCTCAAATTCATTATTTTTAATAGCTGCGTAATATTCCATTGTGTAAATGTACCACATTTTTTGTATTCATTCCTCTGTTGAAGGGCATCTGGGATTTTTCCAGCTTTTGGCTATTATAAATAAGGCTGCTATGAACATAGTGGAGCATATGTCTTTGTTATATGTTGGGGCATTTTCTGGGTATATGTCCAGGAGTGGTATAGCTGGGTCCTCAGGTAGTGCTATGTCCAATTTTCTGAGGAACCGCCAGACTGAATTCCAGAGTGGTTGTACCAGTTTGCAACCCCACCAACAATGAAGGAGTGTTCCTCTTTCTTCACATTCTCGCCAACATCTACTATCACCTGAATTTTTGATCTTAGCTATTCTGACTGGTGTGAGGTGGTATCTCAGGGTTGTTTTGATTTGCATTTTCCTGATGACTAAGGATGTTGAACATTTCTTAAGGTGCTTCTCGGCCATTCGTGTCTCCACAGTTGAGAATTCTTTGTTTAGCTCTGTACCCCATTTTTAATGGGGTTATTTTGTTGTTTGGTGTCTAATTTCTTGAGTTCTTTGTATATATTCGATATTAGCCCTCTATCAGATGTAGGATTGGTAATGATCTTTTCCAAATCTGTTGGTTGCCATTTTGTCTTGTTGACAGTGTCCTTTGCCTTACAGAAGCTTTGCAATTTGATGAGGTCCCATTTGTCAATTCTTGATCTTAGAGCATAAGCCATTGGTGTTCTGTTCAGGAACTTTTCCCCTGTGACTAGGTATTCGAGGGTTTCCCCAACTTCTCTTCTATTAATTTCAGTGTATCTGGCTTTATGTGAAGGTCCTTTATCCACTTGGAGTTCAGATTTGTACAAGGGGATAAGAATGGATTAATTTGAACCCTTCTACATGTTGACCTCCAGTTGAGCCAGCACCACTTGTTGAAAATGCTGTCCTTTTTCCACTGCATGGTTTTAGCTCCCTTGTCAAAGATCAAGTGACCATAGGTGTGCGGGTTCATTTCTGGGTCTTCAATTCTATTACATTGATCTTCCTGTCTGTCTCTGTACCAATACCATGCAGTTTTATCACTACTGCTCTGTAGTACAGTTTGAGGTCAGAGATGGTGATGCCCCCAGAAGTTCTTTTATTGTTGAGAATAGTTCTCACTATCCTGGGTTTTTGTTATTCCAAATGAATTGTAGATTGCTCTTTCTATCTCTATGAGGAATTGATTTGGAATTTTGATGGGGATTGCATTGAATCTGTAGATAGCTTTTGGCAGAATGGCCATTTTTACTAAGTTAATCCTGCCAATCCAGGAGCATGGGAGATCTTTCCATCTTCTGAGATCTTCTTCAATTTCTGTCTTCAGAGACTTGAAGTTCTTGTCATACAGATCTTTCACTTGCTTGGTTAGATTCACTCCAAGATATTTTATTTTATTTGTGGCTATTGTGAAGGGTGTCATTTCCCTAGTTTCTTTCTCAGCCTGTTTATCCTTTGAATAGAGGAAGGCTACTGATTTGTTTGAGTTGATTTTTTATCCAGCCACATTGCTAAAGTTGTTTATCAGGTTTAGGAGTTCTCTGGTGGAAGTTTTAGGGTCACTTAAGTATACTATCATATCATCTGCAAATGGTGAAATTTTGACTTCTTCCTTTCCTATCTGTATCCCCTTGACTTCCTTTTGTTGTCTAATTGCTCTAGCTAGGACATCCAGTACTATATTGAATAGGTAAGGTGAGAGTAGGCAGCCTTGTCTAGTCCCTGATCTTAGTGGGGTTGCTTCAAGTTTCTCTCCATTTAGTTTGATGTTGGCTACTGGCTTGCTGTATATTGCTTTTACTGTGTTTAGGTATGGGCCTTGAATTCCTGATCTTTCTAAGACTTTTAACATGAAGGGATGTTGAATTTTGTCAAATGCTTTCTCGGTGTCTAGTGAGATGACCATGTGGTTTTTTTCTTTAAGTTTATTTATGTAGTGGATTACATTGATGGATTTCCGAATATTGAACCATCCCTACATTCCTGGGATAAAGCCTACTTGATCTTGATGAATAATTGTTTTAATGTGTTGTTGGATTCGGTTTTCGAGAATTTTATTGAGTATTTTTGCATCAATATTCATAAGAGAGATTGGTCTGTAGTTCTCTTTCTTTGTTGGGTCTTTCTGTGGTTTAGGTATGAGTGTAATGGTAGCTTCATAGAACAAATTGGGTAGTGTTCCTTCTGTTTCTATTTGATGGAATAGCTTGGAGTGGATTGGTATTAGGTCTTCCTTGAAGGTCTGAAAGAATTCTGCGCTAAAACCATCTGGCCCCGGACATTTTTTGGTGGGAAGATTTTTAATGACTTTTCTATTTCTTTAGGAGTTATGTGACTGTTTAGATGGTTTATCTGTTCCTCCTTTAACTTTGGTACCTGGTATATATCTAGAAAATTGTCCACTTCATCAAGATTTTCCAATTTTGTTGAGTATAGGCCTTTGTAGTAGGATCTGATGATTTTATTAATTTCCTCTGTGTCTGTTGTTATGTCTCCCTTTTCAGTCCTGATTTTATTAATTTGAATACTGTCTCTGTGCCCTTTGGTTAGTCTGGCTAAGGGTTTGTCTATCTTGTTGATTTTCTCAAAGAACCAGCTCCTGGTTTTATTGATATTTTGTATAGTTCTTTTTGTTTCAGCTTGGTTGATTTCAGCCCTGAGTTTGATTATTTCCTGCCGTCTACTCCTCTTGGGTATATTAGCTTCTTTTTGTTCTAACGCTTTCAGGTGTGCTGTCAAGTTGTTAATGTATGCTCTTTCCAATTTATTTTTGTGGGCACTTAGAGCTATGATTTTTCCTCTTAGTACTGCTTTCAGTGAATCCCACAAGTTTTGATATGATGTGTCCTCATTTTCATTTAAATCTAAAAAGTCTTTAATATCTTTCTTTATTTCTTCCTTGACCAAGTTATCATTGAGTAGAGCATTGTTCAGTTTCCAAGTGTATGTGGGTTTTCTGTTGTTTTTGTCCATGTCAAAGACGAGTCTTAGTCCATGGTAGTCTAATAAGGTACTAGGGATTATTTCAGTCTTTTTGTATTTGTTGAGGCCTGTTTTGTGACCAATTATATGGTCTATTTTTGAGACAATACCAAGAGGTGCTGAGAAGAAGGTATATTCTTTTGTTTAGGATGAAATGTTCTATAGATGTCAGTTAAGTCCAATTGGTTCATAATTTCTGTTAGTTTCATTGTGTCTCGGTTTAGTTTCTGTTTCCATGATCTGTCCATAGCTGAGAGTTGGGTGTTGAAATCTCCCACTATTATTGTGTAGGGTGCAATGTATGCTTTAAGCTTTAGTAAAGTTTCTTTTATGTATGTGGGTGCTCTTGCATTTGGGGCATAGATGTTCAGAATTGCAAGTTCCTCTTGGTACATTTTTCCTTTGATGAATATGAAGTGTCCTTCTTTATCTTTTTTGATTACTTCTGGTTGAAAAATGATTTTATTTGATATTAGAATTGCTACTCCAGCTTGTTTCTTGGGACCATTTGCTTGGAAGATTGTTTTCCAACCTTTTACTCTGAGGTAGTGCCTTTCTTTTTCACAAAGGTGAGTTTCCTGAATGCAGCAAAATGTTGGGTCCTGCTTACGTATCCAGTCTGATAGTCTATGTCTTTTTATTGGAGAATTGAGTCCATTGATATTAAGAGATATTAAGGAGAAATAAATATTGTTTCCTGTTATTTTTGTTATTGGCAGTGGAGATATGTTTGTGTAGCTACCTTCTTTTAAGGCTTTTGGAAGATTACTTACTTGCTTTTTCTAGGTTGTAGTTTCCCTCCTTGTGTTGGAGTTTTCCACCAATTATTCTTTGAAGTGCTGGATTTGTGTTGAGATACTGTGTAAATTTGGATTTGTCATGGAATATTTTGGTTTCTCCATCAATAATGATTGACAGTTTTGCTGGGTATAGTAGTCTGGACTGGCATTTGTGTTCTCTTAGAGTCTGTATGATGTCGGTCCAGGATCTTCTGGCTTTTATGGTCTCTGGTGAGAAGTCTGGTGTAATTCTTATAGGTCTGCCTTTATATGTTACTTTGCCTTTTTCCCTTACTGCTTTTAGTATTTTTTTTCTTTGTTTTGTACATTTGATGTTTTGACTATTATGTGGCGGGAAATATTTCTTTTCTGGTCTAAACTATTTGGAGTTCTGTGGGCTGCTTGTATATTTATGGACATCTCTTTCTTCAGGTTAGGGAAGTTTTCCTCTATAATTTTGTTGAAGATATTTACTGGTCCTTTAAGTTGGGTGTCTTCCCCCTCGTCTATACCTATTATCCTTAGGTTTGGCCTTCTCATTGTGTCTTGGATTTCTTGTATATTTTGGGTTAGTAACTTTTTGTATTTTGCATTTTCTTTGACAGTTGTGTCAATGTTTTCCATGGTATCTTCTGCACATGAGATTCTCTCTTCCATCTCTTGTATTCTGTTGGTGATACTTGTGTCTATGACTCCTGATCTTTTTTTTTAGGTTTTCTATCTCCAGGGTAGTCTCCCTTTGTGATTTCTTTATTGTTTCTACTTCCATTTTTAGATCCTGCATGGTTTTGTTTAATTCCTTTTCCCATTTGGTTGCATTTTCTTGCAATTCCTTAAGGGATTTTTGTGTTTCCTCTTTAAGGCTTTCTATCTGTTCTTTGAGAGTGTTATTTATGTCTTTCTTAAAGTCCTCTATCATCGTCATGAGAAGTGATTTTAATTCTGAATCCTGCTTTTCTGGTATGATGGGGTGTTCGGGGCTTGCTATGATGGGAGAACTGGGTTCTGATGATGTCATGTAACTTTGGTTTTTGTTGCTTGCGTTCCTGCGCTTGCCTTTTGCCATCTGGTTAACTCTAGTGCTGCCTGTACTTGCTGTCTCTGACTGAAGTCTGCCTTTCTAGTTATCTCGATTGTGTCTGATCTCCTAGGGGTCCAGATATCTCTGTGAACTTTTCCAGCTGTACTGATTACAGTGGTACCTCTAGGATGCCTCAGGATTTGGTGCCTCCAAGGTAGCAGTCCAGCTAGGTGTCTGCTGTTCTGGGTGCAGTGTCTCCTCTAGGATATCTCAGGATATGTTGTCTGATGCTCTGAGTTCAGTTGTTCCTCTGTGGCTCTGGGTTGAGTGGACCTTCCAGTATGTCTCAGGCGGAATCCCCCTACAGCTGAATCTTAATGAAGGCATTTTTTCAACTGAGGCTCGATCTTTTCAGATGACTTTAACTGTGTCAAGTTGACATGAAACTATGAAGCTCACAAGACAATGGGAGGATTGAATCATCTTGCTTTTGATGGGATTTTGAGTACTGAGGAAGGTGAGAGAGAGTAAGGGATCCACAGGGGAGACAGAAGACATACTGGTATGTAAGTCATGTGCTGTCAGTGTTTTGGTTCGACTAACATACACTTTTACCACTGCATCTTTATGAAAGAGCCTGCTTTCCTGAGTGATCTGAGGTAAGTTAAGATGGCATTGCGCTCCACATTTTGATTGATTCTGAACATTTTGAAAACAGAAACAGACTCAGGAGTCAAGATGATGGTGGATTTAAAAGTTCTGGAAGGCAGGAAGATAGGCCAGTGGATGACTGAGAAGACTGAGTCCTTCCCTGGATAGAAAGAGGTTGTGTCATTTAGGCTTTTCCAGAGACATAGACTGGCTGTGTGAAAATCTCACTCGATTGTTGCTAAGGAACGATCTGGAAGGCTGCAGCCTCCCAAGCAGCCGTGGGCCTGTTGTCCTTGTGGGGCCCTCAGAGCAAGGGGACGAAAACCTGGATGCCAAGAAGACAGAACAAGGGGAAAGTGAAAACTCACGGGGACCACCTGAAGCCCTCATGACCTCCAGCTATGACAACACAGGTAGCCTACACAAGGAGCTGACATCTCTACTACACAGCCAGCACCAGAATTTAGAGATATTCGAGGAAGAGATCCAGAAGGAGCTGGAGGAGCTGTGGGCCTGGATGCTGCCCTGTATCAATGACATGCACATGAGGTGAATGGTGTTTGTAAACTATAAGAGCACTTGGCATCTCACACTGAACACATGTCTTACACACAGCAGCCTGATAGTAGTTCTAACAAGTATCTCACACACACACACACACACACACACACACACACACACACACACACACAGTCCACATGGTTTGCCTGCATCCAGGGATCCCAGCTGTTTGAAAAATCCTGGCATAAATTAGTCAGTGGTTTAGTCAGTGGTTTAGTGCCTATACCATAGCCTAATATTCTTTAGCTCCACTTTGCAAAGTACAGAGACCCAGCTGGTGTGGAAACTAAACCTTTGGAAGCATATTCCATCATTCTGTCAGGCAGCTCCTTCAGTGCTGAGGAACATTGTTATGACCAGTAAATACCATGAGCACAAGGCAAGTCCATGCTTACATTGCTATTGAATATGCCCCTTGGTCAGAAGCCTTGTGTGGTAATACCTTCATCTGACTATATGATGTCAGCTCAACAGATGGCAGGCTTGGCCAAAGCACCATGGTCAAGGAGAACAAATCCAAAGCAAACACCTCTCCTAGTAGAACAAAGCATTGTCTCTTCCGAGATGAATGCAGTCCAATGCAATCAGCAGCTAGCTCACCTCCTGTGTTCTGGTACTATCTCTGCTATCACCATGTAGGGCACTCAGCAGCTACCACAAACAGATCAGCCATATTGAATGGAAATCCCTGATGCTGAATTCATGCATGGCCTCCATCTTTGCTGCCATGGTCACTTTACATACAAGTCTAACAGGCATGGGTGGGGTGACCTGGGAAAGAACCTGGACAAACATAAGACAAACATTGTCACCCCCCCCCAGGTCATTCAGAAAGATCTAACCACACACATCCTGATTGCCACCTTTCGGTCCAGCTCCATCTTAAGGAGACATGAACATTCAGTCCATAATCCTAACCATCTAAATGAATCATGAGGCACTGCCTATGGATTGTTTATAGGACCATGATGGAGTGTCTCTCTTCTTCCAGGAAAGTATAAGTTGTGTTTATTCTTTCAAAGCCTGGTGTTGAACTTGAGGCTTTTATCACATGACACTCAGATGACATGCCAGTCCCACTAGGAAAAATTAAAAGCTAGGTACACTTCTTGAAGATCTTTCCAAGAGCAGAATTTTTCTTCACCCTTTTGTTGAAGAAAGCAGCCAGAGTGGAACAGTTACACTGTGTTATATACATTGGCCATGTGTCTATGGTCCAGTCCTGAAACGGTCTTCCTCCATCACTGTTAGGAGTAGAGCCTTCTCACGAGGACATATAAACACTGTGTGTGTGTGTGTGTGACAGAGAGGATACAAGACAACAAGAGGAGCAATAGTGAAACTTCTCCAGGAACTTGAAACATGACCAACTTATATTCATGTGCGAGTCGATCGTTTGGGGGACCAGACGACAATCAGTATATAATCAGCCCCTCATGCTCAATCAGTGGTCACATATCCATGAAGCTGGTCACCTGCCTATCCAGCAAGCCATATGCTGTTCCCCAGAAGAACAGTCATCTGCCAAGGCGAAAGTCCTGCTCCATCTATAGGTACACACCATAATTCCCCTGTAGAAGCCTCCAAGAGTCTCCAGGTCACACAGACATGTCACAAATAATCAGATCTTCGAGGTCCCACAGCAAAGAACTTCAGGTGACAATCTCTTGCAAATCCTTCTGGTTTTCTGAGTAATGCTTTGGCCTCTGTCTGTAGTCATGCATATGTACACATGACACACCATCATGCCTACTTTTCTATTTAGAACTTATACAGGGAAAAGTAGTTACACTCTTACACATGAGTCACAAGGACTCCAGCTCTTTTTTGTTTAAGCACTTGAGGAGGGACTGATACCCAGTGACTGGCCTATATGAGACAGATCTGAAAGTCAAGGAAGAAACAAGCACCAATAACCAAAGAAAGTTGGCTCTAAAATAATTTACTGCAAAATAGAAAATCCAGTCAATCAACTCTTTGGGGCTTTTTTTTCCACTGTACTAATCGCCCAGTTTAATGGATGGCCCAGTTCATTTTGGTCCCACAGCCCATAAATAACAACCCTAAGCTTCCTTGCAAAACAGGGCCTTTGGTAAATGGAGAATTGTTTTAACTGTGTGAACATTACAGCTTCAAACCCTTGGCTTCAAATCATATTTATTTTGTATTGTTTCAGGCCAAGCTGAACAAAAAATGCTAATCTAACCCAGTACAAAAAAACAAGGAGGACAAAGATTTCACTTGAAATGGGGTCATTTTTATTCCTGTCTTCTCTGCCTTGGACATAGACATTTAATATTTAAATGTTATTCCCTGTGAGATCTGGACTTTCAGTATTTTGTGCCTCTGACAGGATTCAAATTACAGATTCTACCTTGTGTGAAAATATCATTTCAATGTCTGTGCCCCAGGAGAATGATATTAAATCTGAGTCTTGGCATTTTTTTAAGATGAACTTTTTTTCAGAGTTCTCTTTAAAAAATATGGGCTCTTTCTTCTCCTTCCCAGACCAGGAGTCAAGGAACAGTGTCTACTGCTATATACCAATTAAGTGCATTCTGGATCTGCTAGCAAATTATTTATTGTAAGCAGGTAAGTAATTCCTAAACGCATCGAGGTTATTGAATCTGCATTTAATACGTTAATTGTGATGTCTTACTGCACACTTTCCATGCCTTTTGATTCTGCTCTGAGATGTTGCTGTTGTCTCTAATTATAATTTGAATATTAAGAACAGACCTGTTGTTTTCTTTTGCTCTTAGTATAATTCCGAAAACACCTGCCCACCACATTCTACATGCTAGGGGCTGCAGCAATTAATAGCAGCAAATGTTATGAAATCGCTTTTTATCCTCCAGCAGTCTGAACAAATTGGGTCATTAAAATATCTTAGCTTAAATGCTACATTGCTCTGGCATGTCTCACAAGGCTGCATAAATTTTGTCACTCTGCGTAACATAATTCACATCACAGAAAAATATAGCATTCTGAATTTAACCATAGTGTCCACGCATGACCACAAGCATGTGTCTGGTGGAAATACGTGAATTTATGAAATCATGACAACGAGGATCTCCATGTTATCCTTCATTGGTATTTTCCTGGCTAAGTCCTTCCTGGTTCCTTTCACAATTCCCCATGACAACAGTCTTCCATGATTTCCTGAAGGGAGCTAACTTTAAGAAAGCACATTTTATTGGATCTGCATTTCAGTGTGTGTCGGGATGAAGAGCTAATTTCTGGTTTCACTAGAGTTAGCTTTTTGGCTGGAGGGCATGTTTGTCACAAAGGGCAGATAGCAGGAAGATAGAAAAATTAAGAAAAGACTTCTTATGCTTTAATCTCCGTTTGTCTCTCTCTTTTCTAGCCCTCCTACCCCCATCTCTTTTTAAATGTGTGGGTGTTCTGCCTGCATGTCTGTTGGTCTGTGTGTTCAGTGACTCTGGAGAACAGAAGAGGCCAAAAATCCCTGCAGCTGGAGTTACAGAGAGTTCTGAGCTGCCCTGTGGGTTCTGGGACCTCTAGAAGAGCAGCTAGTGCCCCTAATCGCTGAGCCACTATTCCAGCCTCCCTAGATTTCCGGTTCAAACTTTGCTATGGTTCATCTTCATGAATGGAGAGTGACTGGTTGACACATTAGAGAAGTATGAGTTTTATGTCAGAGAGCCAAAATCCACAGGTATTGGCAAGTCTTGTGCCAGTGTGACATCATCCTATGCAACAGCATTAAAACCTGATGAGAAGGCTAAATGTGAAACAACCAAAAAAATTGTAACTATACCAGAAGAGGTAACAGCAGCCATTTGGTGATAGCTTGCAAATGAATGGCTAAGAGGTTTAGTCCGCTTAAATTAATGTAACAAGCCAGGAAAAAAAAGCAAAAAGAAGCAGGGGTCACACATTTGAGACATTTGAGTTCAGCCAGCACTGCATAGCAAGACCTCAAAAACAAATATAGGGCTGGAGAGCTGGTTCAGGCCCCAAGTGTGTACATGGCTTTTGGAGGATCCTGGGTGGAAGGCATCCCTAGCCCCCAAGGCAGGCAGCTCACCACCTCTTCCAGCTCCAGGGGGTCAGACACTGCCTTCTGACCTCCACAGACACCTACTCTCACATGTACACAAACCCACAACACAATCACAATGTAAACACATGTATACATATAATTTAAAATAAAAATAAATCTTTTTAAGAAAATTTAGTGTGCAGACCCTTTACCAAATACTTTCAAAAACAAAAAAAGAAACAATGAAACAAAGAGAGAGATACATCACTATCACACACATAATTCTAAGACTAAAGAAACTAAAGTCACCAACCTGCACAATAGCTCTGGTTTTCTACTGGGGACACCCTGCTCATATAAGTCTTCATCAGTAGTGATTATTGAACCACAGAAATAATCTTGACAGACACTAATTGAGTAACTCATGAACCAACAACCCAGCCAAGCACTGCACACCATAGTAGAGAATTACACCCTGTGGAAGTTTAGCTTCAGAGAAGATATCAGACAAATTAAGGTAGAGAATGGTAATAATTATGTATTAAAGGTGCCAAAGCGTAGTAACTAGAAAGACCTGATTTGGATTGGAAAATCAGAGGCCCTGTCCAAGAAAGAGATGTTTAAGCTATTATTTGAAGCATCTTTCAAAGTGGGGAAGGAGTATCCCACCCAGCATAGAAATCAGAAGGTCTGAGACTTCCGGAAGGCCTGCGAAAAGGCCAGTGTCACTAAAAAGGAAGAGGGGATAGGAAGAGAGCTGCAGGGCATGAAACGAAGTCAGAAACACTGGTCTGGCTCAGCAGTGGCCAATCACAGGAGACTTAAGAACCACGGGGCCACAATCCAGGGGCTGTTCATTTTGGGGAGAAAGGATTATAGAAATAGGGAAATTAGTTGGGAGCAACTGGGGAAGTCCATGGTAGGAGATAATGCAGGCACAAGAATGGAGAGACATCACGATCAGATATACATTACTAAAACAGCACTTCCGTTTCCCATCAGTCTCACCAGAGTTTAGCCACAGGACGAGATGTCGTGGTGAGACACAGATTCAGCCCAGGTTCGGTCCAGATGACCAGGTGGCTTCCAGGATGCTGTCCTTCCCCCCCCTCCCCCCGGCCCTCCTAAACAGAACATCCCTCAAGGAAAGGAGCCTCCGGACCAGGGATGCAGGAGAAACTGAACAAGTTTAGATGTTCATTTTGTGAACACAGGTTCACTTTGTGGAGGTTAACAAGTCACTTAGGTCAAAACTGAGCGACCGTGTGATCTTCATTAGAGAGATGAAGCTTTGTCTTGCTGTCTGTCTCCCAAGTAGATGATTCCTAACTGACAGCTATTGAGTATTGACCATGCCCCTGACACCAACCTACTATCTCCACAGGGCAGACACTGTAAAGCCCTGGCAATCAGGACTCAGCCCTGGACTCCTGGTCCCGTGTGTTTAAGTTACATCTCTGTGCTGACAACCCCCACGTTCTTATAGTTTCTTACTACTGAACTCCAACTACCCCCTCAACATCTCTAACTCCAGTGACTGATATCAGTAACAGCCTTTTTATTAAATTAATTATCATTTACATTTATGGGGTAGAATGTAATGTTCTGTAATGTTTTGATATGTTTATACAATGAAAAATTATGAAATCAAATTTATCAACTTATTGCATCTCTTAATTGCCTTATTTTGTTGTGACACATCTCAGATTTACTCCTAGCAAATTTGAAATATACGATACACCGTGTTACCCAGCAGATCTCAAAAACATATTTCTGCTACCCAAAACTTTTTTTTTCCTTTTCTGATATTTGGTCTCATTATGTAGTCTTGGCTGGCTTGGAACTCAATATGCTAGACACACTAGGCTGGCAATACTCCTACCTCTGAAATTTCAACATCTCTCATAACTGAAACTCTGTATCACTTGACCAGCATTTCCTCCTCGGCTACACCAACACCCCAGCTACCCACAGTACCCTCCATTATTCATCATTACACTCTGTTTATGATAGTTCTTTATGGATGCCACAAATGAGAGAGTATACGTAAGCATCTGTCTGTCTGTGGCTCTCTTATTTCAGTTAGCACAGTATCTTCCATGCTTATCTATGTTACTGTAGACAGCAGGTGTTCCTTCCTATGGCAGAACAATATTCTATTGTATGCTTGTACCATGCTTGTCTATTGATAGATGCTTAGCTTGATTTTGTAGAGTGACTTTTAGTGAATAATGCTGAAGTGAACACTGGAATACAGATCTCTCTTCATCCCTCCTTTGGATAAATGCCCAGAAGTGGGATTTCTGGGTCATCTGGTAGTTCTGTTTTTTGTTTTTTAAGGAGCCCCTTTGCTACTCTCCAGAATGCTGCACTAATTTACATTCCCAACAACAGCATACAGATGTTCCCTTTTCTGCATATTCTCACAGCACTTGCCTTTGTTTTCCAATAATCATGCTAACAACAAGCATGAGGCAATTCCTCACTGTGATTCAAGCCATGCTTCCCTGGTGGTTACTAATGTTGCAATTTTTCTTCTTCTCTTGGTCAAGTGTTTGTTTATCTGCTTTCCGGAAATACCTATACAAGTCTGTGGCCTTTTTCTACTAGAAAAGATAGATATTGTTGCCCTGCTAATTAAGTTCAAAGTCTACCATTGTCCAGACAGCCTTCTGAGCTTGGCACAATATGGAGGAATCCCTTCACTGGCAGGACTTCTCTCACCTTGTCTGAGGAGTTCAAAAACCCACACACACCTCTACCTGAAGTATATCACCATAGGCTTTTTAAGATTACAGGTTCAATTTGTTTTCTATGGATAAGAACGGTTCAGCTAGCACATGAGATTCCTGAAGTCCTTCCCCATTATAATGAGACATTTCAGTATTGTAAACCTTCAGCCAATGACCTTTGCCCATTCTGGATATTCTGACCCCTGTTTCCAAAATTGTATGAGATGAGCCTTGGATGATCCCAACTAAAGTTGATCTGCCTCCCCACAGCTGGTCCCGGTGTCACTATTTACTGTGCATACTAACAAGGCTTCTGAACACACACACACACACAAACACACACACACACACACACACATCTCTGTCCCCTTTGCCTTCAAGGACCAATATCGGCCGACAATCCCCGGGGACAGGGAGGGTCGCAGGGCATGACCATTTCAATTCTGATTTTGAATACACATAATTTAAAATATTAAAGCCAGGGATAGTGGCACATGCCTTTAATACAAGCATTTAAGAGGCAGAGGAACACTGTGAGTTCAAGGCCAACCTAGTCTATGTACTAAGTTCTAGAATATCAAAGACTACATAGAGAGACCCTGACTCAAAAATAGGTAGGTAGGTAGGTAGATAGATAGATAGATAGATAGATAGATATCAAAAAATAAAATAGGAGGCTGGAGAGATAGCTCAGCAGTTAAAATCACTGTCTTCTCTTTCAGAGGTCCTGAGTTCAAATCCCAGCAAACCCCATGGTGACTTAAAAACATTTGTAATGAGGTCTCTTCTGGCATGCAAGTGTACATGCACTCATGCAGATAGAGCACTCATATACATTAAATAAATAAAAATAAATCTCAAAAAATCATAAAATAAATAATAGTTATTTCTAATTATATAAAAAACAAACCTCTTCTTATGTCAATCCCTTCTCATCCCTTTATCTTCTGCATGTAGTCTGAAGGCAGGTCATAGCTCACTCTTGGGCCACCCACTACCAAGTACCCATAGATACTGTCCTTAAACCATCATCACATTCAGCAACTCTCTTCCCTTTTCACTGTATCTGTCTCTGTGGATCTGTCTGTCTCTCTCCTGCCTTCTATTCCCCCCCCATGCACATGTGCAGAGTAACGGTGGGGGTGGGGTGTTCTACTTTGCTCTCTGTTGTAGTGCATGATAAACCATTGTGACCAAAAGCAACTTGGAGAGGAAAAGGATTTATTTCATCTTCTAAATGACAGTCCATCACCAAAGGAAGCCATGGGAGGAACACACACAGGAACACGGAGGCAGGAACTGAACCGAGTACCTCAGAGGAGTGAGCTCACCTCCTGGCTCACATTCACATACCTTTCTTTCACAACCTAAGACCTCCTGCCCAGGGGTGGCACTGTCCACAGGGGACTAGGCCATCCTCTGTCAGTTAACAATCAAGAAAGTGCCCCACAGGTAAGCCCACAGGCCATTAATAGAGGCAATTTCTCAGCTGAGGTTCCCTCTTCCCAGGCATCTCCTGTTTGTGTCAAGTTGGTGAAAGCTAACATCAGTGTGTGCAGCTGGGTTCGAGCCACTACCCACACACAGGCATTCGGGCTAAAGGTAATTAGCACTGAAAATCCATTTTCTCCGTCGTATGGGTCACACTGACTTTTTCATGTCTATCCTCCAGGACAGCTGTATTTGAAAAGCAGCCATGCTTTATCCCTTCGCTCACAAATGACTCAACACACACCATCCTCAAGTCTGCAAGTCCTTTCTCTAGAGAACAGTCCTTTCCACACCAACTGGTCCAGGCACTAAACGTCAAGAGGTGAGGAAGAAAGCAGGAGCCGTGACGGTCACAGCTCAGCTCCACGTCCTGGGGAGGACCCTGAGACTCGGCTCTGACCACAGCTTGAGAGTTCATGCTTCTGCTGTAACTAGAAAGATAGGGGTGTACAAAATGTCAGTGAAATGTCATTAAAACCCAAATGCTCATTATAAAGTGTTCAGGAAACTCTTTGACTAGGCAGAGGACTAAACATGACCTGAAATCATTCTGCTCCTCACTGCTCATTGGGATCTTGGTGACTGTCATCGTTCACTAGGATCTTGGTGTCTGTCACTGCTCTCTAGGATCTTGGTGTCTGTCATTGCTCACTGGGATCTTGGTGACTGTGCCATGAACAGCATCCTTCCTTGCACATAGGCACACAGCTGTGTAACCAGACCGTAGGAGAATGTTCTATATATGTGATGCTCTATGTTGTTTTATCATGAGCCATTTTTATGATGTCTCTCTATTCATCCCCATGTATCCTTGTGAGTTTTCACCATTGGTGTACCTGGAAGATCTTCAGCTCCTCATTTTTCCCTCATGCACACTCATTCTTTATATGCTTTGTGTTTCTTGGTGTGAATTTTCAACAGAAAAAAATCTAATATCCCATTGAGCACACTACTGACGGGTCTCATCCACACTAAATGGTAAAGGACGTCTAAGTCTGACTGACCCCTGACCCCCGACCCCTGACCCCTGACCCCTGACCCCTGACCCTGAACTGTGGAGGGGCAGCTGAGCACTGAGAGCAGGAGAAGCTTCACAAACAGTTCTCCATGTTAAGCAGTTCCAGACAGTGGTGAAGGGCACTGAGCCAGATGAGTCTGAAGCCTGCACCCACCACTTTTCTATCTTCAGCTGGTCAACTAGCCTTTAGTTGTATAAAAATCATTGATCCTATTAGTACTTCATTTACATGGTCGTATCCAAACTGCAGGGCCATTGTACAAATCAGAACGTCAGTGTAAAAGGCTGAGAACAATGTTTGACCCGTTGTAAATACCAAGTAAATCAGCTAATAGTGTTATTGCTATTTCTTTTCTGTTATTCCTATCTGAGGAGTTAAATCCATGATCATAAAAACTCCCACTCAATGGGTCTTTTTTTTCACAAGGCTCATGGCTCCTTTGTAAAGTGAGAAGCATTTGTTTAGGTTTTAGGAAAGTGTGACTTCCCAACACCTGAGACGCTTCTCTATCTGCAGTGATTTTAGGTAAAACAAGCTGATTTCCATGGCTCCTACCAAACCTCTGTAATGACTGAGCGTTTGTTCAACAAAGCAGCAAGTGCAGCTATCCCTGTCCTCCAGGGCCATTGGGATTGTAGGAGAAATGACATAGAAATGTTACTCAGTTGTTATAGATACTTCAGTTGTTCTGAAGTTGTATGATACTTCAGACACCCTCAGCACAATCCCTCCACAGATTGGAACTTAATTCTGAAAATTAAGGATTACTGTTGCTAACAATGTCACAAAGATTGCATTAGGGATTAAACTGCTCTTCCTGAGGTCCTGAGTTCAATTCCCAGCAACCACATGGTGGCTCACAACCATCTGTAATGGGATTCAATGCCCTCTTCTGGTGTGTCTGAAGACAGCTACAGTGTACTCACATATATTAAAGAAATAAATAATTCTTTTTGAAAAAGAGTTGTTGAGGGAGTTGTTTTGTAATTTTAATAGTTAAAATATACATCATTTACCCCTTCATCTCCTCACTCCAAGTCCTACCATGCTCTGTCTCAAACCTCATCCTCAGTCTCTTTTCTTAATTATTATTGTTGCATGCATATATAAATACATAAGTTCTAAATTAATAAATAAATCCCTTTTAAGGTAATTTTGCTGCAGTTACAACTAAGCAAAGTCATGGTGACTTTTAAGATGAAAATTTACTATCTCCACATTAAAAAATGACAAGGGTTCCTTATCCATCATTCAAGTCCCTTGAGAGTGCGGCTCGACACAACCCTGTCTCAACAAATGTTGATGGTTACAACAGGTAAAAATAAAATAAAGATAGAGGATTTGACCAGCCTCATTTCTGGATGGTCCTGCCTGACAAAGATTTGCTTTCTGCTTCTCTCTGAGCAAAGAAAGCAATGGGACAAAAGACGGATGGACCGTGCCTGAGTTCTGCAGAATAAGCCAATTTAAGCCTCCCACTTGTAGGAAAAAAATAAAAATATCTACACCGTGGCTCAGTTGTGCAAAGAAAAAGGAAAAAAACAGCTTCCTTTCTTCTCTGAAACTGATTTTTATCCCCCTCTGGAGCCCAATTCTGAATAGTAGAAAACTGAAAATCCCTGCTCAGGATTTCCCTAAAGTCCTGTATTATCTCTGCTATCCGTTCCTCCTAGGGACTCAACCACCGTGGGCTGTCTGTTGCCCGAGAATTTGGTACCAGAGGTTGCCCTTCTCCACCTCCCTCTGCCTTTCTGCCAGCAGGGGGTGTCGCTGCTCCACAGTCCAGCGCAGTCTGCCCTCCTGAAGCGGCTTCCGTGATTTTAAAGAAAGCTTTGAGGGTTGGGGAAAATCTCCTTTTACACAAAGCTCAGCTTCCAATGACTTCTTCACTGTTGTGTTAGCAAATCTGTGTAAAGGTTATGTATGAATCAGACAGTCCCAAATCAGCCATGTGAGAGCACCAAGCCATTTCTGTTTAGTAGCTGAGCATGCTTCCCTTTTGACAGCTTTCTCAGCCACCCAGCAGCAGGAAAACAAAGTCTGGACCAAAGGTTCCAAACTTGACCCAGCCCAGGGGGCTTTGGAGTTTTTGGTTTG